>NC_057796.1:7968578-8268578 GCF_018294505.1 Triticum aestivum
AAACACTCATGAATGCGGTTTGTATCTCTCACACACACCCACGTAGGTGGGGGATGTGCACGAAGAGAAGAGGTGCATGCACGACGCACGTACTCCCGTCTCTTTCCCAACCACACCCGCGCGGGTACACGGTGGAGCTCATTTCTGTATGAAAAAGGCAGCCCACGTGGTAATTTGGCACATGTACTGGTTGTCCACTTGATGGAGGGAGGATCGTCTACCACGGGTGCACAAACAAATTGCGACTTGACGTGTTATGTTAAAAAAAGAGGCAAACCATGTGGGGCCTACCTTAGAGGCAAGGCTCTATACACTGGAGTACTTTTGATGTGTCCCGTCAACTCGCAGAATGAGGAGAAGCTTGCTTAGTACGCCGTCTCCCCCGCCCACGAGCGCGGTGGCTCGCAGGATGAGGTGAAGCTTGCTCCGCCTTACGCCCGCTCCCTCGCCCATGCGCGCGGTGGCTCGCAGGACGAGGAGAAAAATTTACTACTCCCTCCGTTTACTCCTCATCCCTACTACCTTGGTTATAGAGATTATATCATATTGTTTGGAATATATATGTCCTTTAGTAGATTTCAATATGAACTACTAGTACATACTCCAAACACTGATGTATATAGACGTATTTTAGAGTGTAGATTCACTCATTTTGCTCCGTATGTAGCACTCTCCCTCGCCCCTCGACCCTCGCCCACGTGGTGGACGTGCAGCAATTCATTCGGTCTCATATAGCCAGAACGATATATACTGCACTACCATTATTGCTCGACTTCCCGAAGAGGCGAAGAGCCAATCGCAAGGTTAATATTTTGGAGATGCCAAGCGCAAGGTTATAGGAGAACGAGTAGTAGGTGCCGCGTCATTTATAAATAAAGTTTTTTTCTTCAGTGGCACGTACGCAATATGATAGGTTCATATGGAGAGAAAAGGAAACCGCTCCACTATATACATAGTCAGGACGGGCCAGCCTACACGGTTGCTTGCTGGGGTTGCTCTCTTCACACTCTCTCGCACAAAACGACTGTGGCCACATCTCTAACATCCCGGCGGGTCACGTCCGCTTGGGGAAGGGGTGTATGCTTAGTGTAGATGCGGTGGCCGTCGCCGACGGCGAAAACCCACTGTCGGCACGTCCCGATCAGGGGTCCCCGCCGTTCTCTCTCACAAAGCCGGTGAGGTTGCCTTCGTCCCTTGCTCACTGCCGCGACGTGGGCAGTTGCCGCCTCCCGCCGCTCTCCTCAAGGTTGAGCTACGTCCCTTAGGTACAACTCCCTTTACAGCCGGCTTGCACCACTGCTCCAGCTGCCCACATCACTCCCTGTGGATATTTCTCTACTTCTTTGCCCCGCACATACCTCTACTGGCTTCTACGTACTGTATTTGTGATGAGTTTATGTCTCATCAACTAGTTCCAGTAATCTTATTCTAATCACGCTTCTTCAATTTCTTTGCCACAGGGATGCTCATCTCGATTTTGGTGAAACTGCACAAAATGATCCGATGGTCAAAAGGTTGCAAACTTCATTTATTAGGAAGCTCGAACGTTGCCAGCAAATTGAAGCCTGGTCAGGGTTCACGGTGCAAGGGCTAGGGACTGCATGGATCGTTTTTTTCTTTAGCTGCCTCTGTTCCAAAATAAGTGTCAACTTTAGTAGTAGTACAACTTTGTACTAAAGTTTGCACAAAGTTGAGACACTTATTTTGGAACGGAGGGAGTACATATTTGCTATGATCTGTCAATCATTGAGATGCAATAGCATGCATGTTAGTCTCCTTTGTATTTGATGAAATGTTGCAACGGGCAACCTTGGACGCAAGATACATGTAACAGAAGCTGGAAGCTTCATAGCATTGTACAAATTTATCTCGCTGATAAATTACAGTATGTACTATACTAGTACTTCCTCCGTTCCTAAATATAAGTCTTTGTAGAGATTTCACCATGAACCACATGCGGATGTATATAGATGCATTTTAAGTGTAGATTCATTCATTTTGTTCCGTATGTAGTGGAATCTCTACAAAGACTTATCTACTAGTAATAGCTAGCCCCCACTACTAGGAATTCTCTATCCTCTCCTTGAGCCACATCATCAAAATTGATGTAGCCGTTAGATGAAGTAGATCAGTCCATAATAGCCGTCTGATCTAGACGTTGAGAGGCTCCGCACTAAGCCACATGCAAGCATGCAGAAATACCGTGGCACATGCATGTGAGTGGGTTTTAAATCACATCAACATGTCTGCATGCAAGCATGCACCGGTAGCATGCATGTAAGTGAGCTTTTAAGTCCCATTAACATGTCAAAAAGAAAAATATAATCCCATTATGCAGTAGGAGTTGGCTGATATTTTTTCCTTACGTGGGATGATCTAAATGATGATGGGAGTTTATTTAGTTTGGCTACCACATTTGTCATGCGGTTATAGAGTTTTTTTAGTTCTATGAAATCGATAATTTTGCGCAGAGAGATATACCGTTGTTCCGCGGCAACGCGCGGGGACTCATCTAGTAATATTTAGGAACGGAGGGAGTACTATGTAAAGAGTTAGGTGTCGCACGGTGATAGTGTGAGGTGGGCCATGTAATCACTGAGCCTGTGTGTTTTCACTGCTCTTGCACGCCTCCGCTGTAAGAATGGAGGAAATTGTAATCTAGTAGTAGTACCTCCTTTCGCCGAAAGCGTGGGACATCCAGCAGTCCTACCACCTCAGTAATAAAGACCAATGAGCCGTCAAATCACATAGACCCAGCAGTAAGTTGGACGGACGAAGCAACCATCACTCTTGCGCCAGTGAGAGGTCGCGTACGCTCTGCCCGGGCATGAATGCGGCACCGATTCTTTGGAGCGGCGCTGACCGTTTTGGGCGGGAAGCGCGCGCGGGCGATGGAGGGGCTTTGGGTGGGCCAGGCTGGTCAGGAGCGGGCGTGGCAGCTGTCCACATGTCCCTATCGGACACGCCCGGAAACGAGAGGATGCACCGACTCTCGCGGCTAAAATCGTACTACACTACACAACATCTCTCTGTAGGAGTAGGTCGATCTGTCGCTCTCTCTAACACACACATGCTGTTAAACACACACACACACACACACACACACACACCTTGGTCCCGTTGCACCTTCTGACGTGACTTATTACACCAAGACGGAGGGAGTAGTAAGTATACGAGATACGGTGGCACACTGACTTAAGTCGAATACAAGTGCCCAAAATTTGTGTGCATGTTGTAATAAGGATTCACTTAAAATAGTACGTGAGCGAACAGAGGGATCAATTGGACAGTGTTCCCGAGCAGTAGCGAGATGTGTGAGGTAAGATACACCGCTGGCGCTTTTAATTTTTCTTATTAATTTGTTTGTTTCACCCTCTGACTGGTGGGACCCAACGTACTACGTGGAGAGAGGTAAGGTGACTAAGGCTGCATTATTTCTGCACCACTGTGGATAGTCTTACCACCAAAGCCACATGACACGATTATGATTGAAATCCCAATGACTCCCACACACACAAAAAAACACGGCATGCTTGTCACACGAATGCAGGAATGTATAAAAGGTTATTTCCCTCTCGTTGAACATAACGGGAGGGTTGTGTAGCTGGTTAGCCTGTTCGCTCATCAAACTTGAGGTCTCGGGTTCGATAACTACACTTGAGCATAATTTGTGCCAGGAGGATTCTTTGACTGGTCAAAATGTTTTCTAGGGTTTGCACGCTTCACACTCTCTCTCCAGTATATATATACACGCTGGAGCCTCAGCGCTTGTAGTTGCTCTCTTCACACTCTCTCGCCCTCTCCCGCTGGAGCCTCAGCGCTTGTAGTTGCTCTCTTCACACTCTCTCGCCCTCTCCAGATCTAAACAAGACTTCATTGGCCTCTCTCTCCCCTCACTGCTGCTCAAAGAGCCGGCAGGATCCGTCCGCCGGGAAGGGAAGGAGGCTTAACGCTGTCGCCGTCGGCGAGGGACTACCGGCGCAGCTGTTCACTTTCCACCCAGCGGCGGCGCGGGAGGGCCTCCGACCCCTTCTTCTTCGCCGCCGTCCCGTCGCCCACCGAACCACGCCCCAAGAACCTTAAGGTATAATTTACTTACTCCACATGCATTGCTCTAGCTGCATGTATACCATGAATCTAGGACGTGGTTCAAAGAGGAAAGGAGTGGGGGAAAGTAGTGGGAAAAGTTGTATATAGCATGAATCTAGGACGTGGTTCAAAGAGGAAATGAAGGGGGAAAGTTGTATAGCATGAATCTAGGACGTGGTTCAAAGAGGAAAGGAATGGGGGAAAGTAGTGGGGAAAGTTGTATCGCATAAATCTAGGACGTGGTTCAAAGAGGAAAGGAAGGGGCGAAAGTACTAGTTCAAAAAGGAAAGGAAGGGACAAGGCTGTAGAGTTTGAGCAGGACTAGATTTGCTGCGCTCACATAGGGAAAGGTGTCTAAAGATAACAAAACTGGGACCAACACAAATATGCTCCTTGGTTGTTTGTTCTTTGTTGCAACAGACTGTGCATGACCACAGTACATCGGTAGATGCACATGGTGCTGGTGCGTCCACTGTCCCGTGCAACTCATTAGCTGTTGTTAATCTAAGGCCCTGTTTGGTTAAAAACTCCCTAGTCCCTACCTGCTTGGTTCCAGGGACTAAACATGGACTAGAGGTTATTAAATGACATGCTAAAAGACCATGTTACCCCTAGTAATGAACTAATAGAGACAAGGTGCGATGCGTGGCAGGGGCAACTGTTGGAAAAAGTCCCAAAAAGACTCCCTCGGGGTCTTCTTTCTTTAGTCCCAAATGCCCACTTTTAGTCCCTAAAAGTCCCTCCTGTTTGGTTTAGATGGGACTGACACGGAGTTTTTTTAGTCCCTACACCAAAATGTCCCTGTAAACAAACACCCTCTAATAATGCCGCTGGAAAATTGATGCAATGCCACAGTTAAAAGCAAATTACATGTTTAACGAATTTTATTGTTAATATAATCTCTATGTTAATATTAATCAATGCCACCGTTTGAGAAATGCTACTGTCTTGCTTTCTTTCCCATTTAGATAAGGTAGATGCTTCTTTTTGTTGGCTTCTGTGTCATCCACCGTTATTGACCACTAATTGTTTCCTTTGCACCTCTGTGTAAACAGGGTTATCTACTTCACCTCGTTGCCATTGTGACCTTTTGTTGCACTGCACAAAACACTTTTGTTTTAAGAGTGTTTTGTGCAGTTCAACCAAAATGTCACACCGACAACGTTGCTTGATTGCTTGATCTTAGTGGAACTGCACAAGAGGAGATCTTACTTCCTATCCGTTAAGGCGAATTTGGTTCAGATCTTCTTCTTGTGAGTTGTTTGAATTCCGCATCATGAGAGGTCAGTACTAGCCTTCTTTCACATGATTCTGCAGTGTGCTTTCATATGTTGTGCTACTTGTACGATAATGTTGCTTGATTTTAGTGAACTGCACAAATGGAGACAAGACTTCCAATCTGTATGTGCACCGTAATATCCCATTGAGGTAAGATAAGGATATTTCACAACTGCTGGCCTGTATTTTGCCACTTTCATCAGAAAATTAAGTTTAGTACTATACTTGTGCTCCCTAATTGACATGCCAAATCTTACATTGAAGGCGAAGCTTGTCTGTTATTGAACCAAGTGATGAAGGGGAAGAACAAGCGGAAGAAAAACAAAAATCAACTCCCGGTGCTGTAATGAAGCACTGGAACTGTGATGACACAAGTAATGATATAGTTTTGCATCTTAATTTATTGCTATGGCTGGAACGAGCAATTGTTTTGCCACTGATTTGATGCCACTCTTAATGTAATATGTAATTATCTCTACTTGTGCAAACAGGGATCTTCTTTGAAGATACCATATATTTTAGTGGAACTGCACAAGAAGATGTTGGAAACATTAAACTAATCGAGGAGTATATAGTAAGCATGGCCACCACCGTAGATAGCAACAGATGGTTCCGGAGAAGTGCTTCATCTGTATGCTCTACACAATAAGCCTCCTGACAAAGGTTGGTACTCGCCCACTGATTTCATCCATATGATTGAGCTTTGTCATCTCTATTGGTGTTGTGCTACTGTTTAGATACTGTCATGAAAAAGTGGTATTGTCCTTGAGAAGTGCTTCATCTGTGCTGTTTTAAATATTTCCTTTCCTTTTTTTCGAGCAAACAGGGATGCTAGCATTTAGTAGTCCTCTTGTCTTTGCACAACAGGATCATCTTCCTCTGAAGAAGAATATGGAGTACGTGAAGTGACTAGTTCCGATTATGCCAGGATGAAGAAGCCCTGTCTATCTTCTCATCAGAAGGAGCAGTTGAAGGATGGTTACATTACTCCCCACAAGACCAAACTAACTTCAGCTCAGAAGGACTGACAAATCTCCATTTTTTTGCTGTGATGCGCGAGTACAATGTTGTTCTAGGATTCTTTCTGGTGAGTTCCATTTTTCTAAAAGTGTGCTCTACATGGACCATGTATGTGCCTGTTGAAACTGTCAATTCATAGTACAGTTTGCTTTATACTAATCACTTTTTTGTATTTGTGCAAACAGGGGTGCTCAGCTTGATTTCAATGGGAACTGCACAAAATGTTCATGAATACATCGAATCATTCATTTCCACCACAAGAAAGGAGGTGCCGATAAGTTCAAGGCGTTGCAACATATGAGGGCGAAATCATACAAGCTACGCGCGAATTTGGTTGATTTGGTGGAACTGCACAAAAAGAACAGCTGGTTTATTTAGCACGAGGTGCCATGTCAATGTCCGAACTGATGGCAAACCCTGCCCATTCCACAATCGTAGGCATTTGATATTTTGGAATGGGACAACCTTGTCAAATTTTGCTCATTGATTTTAGCAAGACATGCGTTTGATATTTTCGAATGGGACGCCCTTTGCTGTCAGCAGCGTCGATCAATTTTTTCTTTATTCTTTAGTTGTGAAGTAAATATTGCCTCTGACATGTGAGTCGCTGAGATGCATAATCATCGATTGTTTTGAATGTTCTCTATGAATTGCCAGGCCTGTGTGTTTGATTGCAATGTACAGAAACGCTAAAAAGCTGCTCAAACTCTTTGTACTCCTTCTGTTCCTTTTTACTTCGCACATTGTGAAAGTGCATACTTTTTTGTATAAGATTGGTCAAAGTAGAGATACTTTGACTGCAGACAAAACTTGTATGCAGACTAGAAAGGACCGGAGGGAGTACATGTGAAACTGCTGCAAACGAGGTGATCACCCTGGGAATAATGCTAGTACGTATTGTTTTGCATGTTCATCCAATGCCAGTGATACAGGAATTCGAACTAATCGAAATAAATTCATTCATACACGGTCGGATTTCATATAAACATGCCGGATTTCATTACATTTCATACATTCTTCAACTAAAAAGGGGTGCGCTGGAGGTATAATTAATTAACCGAAGCTACCCACCTGTGTCCCGCTGAGCCGAACAGAAGCTTCAGTGACTTAACTGCAGGTGCAGTTGCGTAACTGACATGTGGCCTGTTGGGCCCACGTGTCAGTCAGCCAACTGCACCAGCAGTTAAGTAGAAGCAGCGTTCTTCTCCAGCGCAGCTCTCCGACTCCACGTCGCCGCCAAGAAGCTAACCGGCCGTCAATGGTCAACCCGCCTAGCTTGGCTTCAACCGGAGGGTAGCAGCGGTGGCCTTACTTGGACCCGAGCGGCGGCGACCTACCGTGTTCTACTCTTCCTCGTTTTCTGTGTGGCGCGGCCTCGTTGGCAGCGGGGCGGGGCCTCGGCGGAGCCGGCGATGTCCTCTGTCTCGTTGCCGGCGGGCGGCGCCTCAGCGGAGCGGTGGAAATCCTCCCCCACGTTGCCGGCAGGGTGGGGCCTCGGCTGAGCCGGCGATGTCCTCTGCCTCGTTGTTGGCGGGGCGGGGCCTCGGCGGAGCCGGCGGTGTCCTCTGCCTCGTTGTTGGCGCCGCGGGGCCTCGGCGGAGCAGGGCCTCGTCGACGCCAGCGGAGCGGGGACTCGTCGGAGCCGGCATTGTCCTCTGCCTCGTCCTCGGTCTCGCCAAACAGCGCCTCGCCCGCTTCATCGCCCTCTTTGCTAGCCTCTTTGTAGGCGGCCGCAGCCTCCGCCACCCGCATGCGGTACCGCCAGCGCTCGAGGCGGCCCTTGCGGGCGGAGCGGTACGAGTCGAGCAGCGCCTCCTGCTCCGCCCGCTCCGCGGCGATCTGCTCCTCCGCCTGCAGGTGCTCCTGGAGGAGATGGTGGTTGTAGGCGGCGTCGGCCTGCGCCTCCCGGAACTGCTCCTCACGCATCTGCCTCACCCTGTCCATATATTGGGCACGGGCCTCGCCGATGGTCATGGTGCAATGCACCGGCGAGGATGGCGCGGAGGAGGGGGTTGGCGCCGGATCATCGACTACCATGTTCTCCATTGGGACGTCGTCGTCCTCCGGCTGCCTGCCGGCCAGCCGGTCGGCAGCAATGGCTGCCATCTCCTTGTGGTCCGTCGTCCGCCCGTCCCGAAGAGCGCTGGAGCGCGAGGAAGCCATGGTGGGCAGTAGTGGTGTGGACAGGAGAAAGGGAACGGATGCGGATGACTGCGGCTATGGCCGGCGCAGCAGTTTATATAGCAATGGTGGGCGGGCGGAGGGACGGACGTGTGGCGCCGGAGTAGCCGCCTCGGCAACCGCGTATCATTAATGTGGGCGGCAGATGGACGGACGGACGACACTTGTGTCGTTTGAAGGCGGAGCAATCGCCTGCACCGGGAAGCGGGGCGGGCGGCGCTGACTGTTTCGGGCGGAAAGCGCGCGCGGGCGAGGAGATGACTTTACTTGGAGAGGATGACAATGGGGACCCACCAGGTCCATAGCCTCACGTACGCAAGTGCCTCCTTATTATATATATATATAACTATAATTTATTTTGCTTCCTCCTGGTTTCCTGACATCACGGTCCCACACCATTGTCAACCTATGTAGTAGTCAATAAACGAGAGAATTGCACAAGAAGCGGCCGACAGCTGGGACCAAGCAGCTCGAGCAGTATTTGTGTTTTTGAGGTGTGAGCACTGCAGAGTTTTTCGATGTTTAGCCCAGATATTAATTTTTCTCCTCTGAACAACAACGAAAACATCGCTGCAGGTATTAACTGGGCGGGCTGTGGCCCGTCTAGCCCAGGCCAGATATCCAGCCCAGATATTAATTTTTTTCAAGCTGAAAATGGCTAGCCCAGCTATACTTTTTTTAGGAATACCCAGGCAAGGTCAAGTTGTTATTCTCCGCCCCGCTGGGCTGCAAATCTTTCCTAGGAGGGATGCATTAGGCTTAACAAGAAAATGGGCTTTAAGAAATAATAAATGGGATGTAATTATAAAAACTGGGCAGTAACTATAAAAAATGCACCAAACACGTGATTACTTTATAAAATATTATTTTTGGATATTGAAAATTTTAATTTCATTAATTGTTGCGAGCGCAATGTTTCGTTGGATTTTTACGTAATATAAATTTATATTGAAATTGTATTTAATCTGACTAGAAATTTCGGGATAAAAATATTTCGGATCCCATCAAAATGTGGGAAATTTTATTGAATTCTGTTTTGAACGGTTGGTTGAAATGGGCTGTACTTTTAACAAACTGTAAATGGGCTGTAGTAAATTCCATTAGAATTCAAAAATGGGCTACACATTCTTACAAATCTCAAATGGGCTATAAGTTCTCTGCCACACACTTCTGGCCTTACTAAGTTGACGTGTCCCCTAAAAAAACAGAGTTGACGCGTATGCAAGGCTTTGTCAACTTATAGTCAACACACGGTTCTAGCAGCAGTGGCCGTTGGATGTCCATCCAACGGATGCCGTGCTTCTTCTTCAATCTCGGATATTCTAGCTTCACCCGCCCAAAAAATGATTCCTCCACCTGACATCTGGGGCGCACCGTTTCAGAAGCTGACCTGTGGGCCTACTAAGTTGACGTACGAAGGGCTTTGTCAACTAATCAATATAAACGATTCTAGCTGGAGTGACCGTACGATGTCCATCCAACAGCCGTCGTGCTTCTTCAACCTCTGGTCTTCTTGCTCCAGCCGCCCAAAGCAGCGCCGGTCGTGCCGCCTGCTCCTGCCTCCCGTGGCCGGCTGTGCTGCCGTGGAGGCCTCACTGCCCCCCTACTACTCCCACCGCTGGCCAGGCCATCCCTCCACTCACCCACACCCCCTGTTATTCTGCGGCGACGGCAGCGCAGCCGAACCAGTGAACCCTCGTACTCCTCTCCGCGTGTGCATCCACTGCCGCGTCTTCCCCGGCTCCGCGTAGGCCTTGCCGTCGTCCACCGCCCTGGTGCTCTCGGCGCGGCGTGATCAATGTGGTCAAGGAACGACTTCCATCGGACGTGGACTGTACGTGGAGAGGCTGATAGCTGGGTCCAGCTATATCTTCACACGCAAGGAAGTGCCTCCTTATTACGCACCAAAAAATGAATACCCCCTGCTAGCTGGGACCCACCATAGTGGATGGCTGACTTGTGGGCCTACTAAGTTGACGAGGACGGAGGGCTTTGTCAACTTAGTCAATATGAACGATTCTAGCTCTAGTGACCGTACGATGTCCATCCAACGACCATAGTGCTTCTTCAACCTCTGGTCTTCTTGCTCCAGCCGCCCAAAGCAGCGCCGGTCGTGCCGCCTGCTCCTGCCTCCCGTGGCCGGCTTGCTGCCGTGGAGGCCTCACTGCCCCCTACTACTCCCACCGCTGGCCAGGCCATCCCTCCACTCACCCACACCCCCTGTTATTCTGCGGCGACGGCAGCGCAGCCGAACCAGTGAACCCTCGTACTCCTCTCCGCGTGTGCATCCACTGCCGCGTCTTCCCCGGCTCCGTGTCGTCCCCTTCCTAGGCCTCGCCGTCGGCCACCGCCCTGGTGCTCTCGGCGCGGCGTGATCAACGTGGTCAAGGAACGACTTCCATCGGACGTGGACTGTACGTGGAGAGGCTGATAGCTGGGTCCAGCTATATCTTCACACGCAAGGAAGTCCCTCCTTATTACGCACCAAAAAATGAATACCCCTGCTAGCTGGGACCCACCATAGTGGATGGCTGACTTGTGGGCCTACTAAGTTGACGAGGACGGAGGGCTTTGTCAACTTAGTCAATATGAACGATTCTAGCTCCAGTGACCGTACGATGTCCATCCAACGGCCATAGTGCTTCTTCAACCTCTGGTCTTCTTGCTCCAGCCGCCCAAAGTAGCGCCGGTCGTGCCGCGTGCTCCTGCCTCTCGTGGCCGGCTGTGATGCCGCGGAGGCCTCACCGCTCCCTACTACTCCCACCGCTGGCCCAGGGTATCCCTGTTGGGGAACGTAGCAGAAATTCAAAATTTTCTACGCATCACCAAGCTCAATCTATGGATTAACTAGCAACGAGAGAGAGGAGTGCATCTACATACCCTTGTAGATCGTGAGCGGAAGCGTTCAAGAGAACGGGGTTGATGGAGTCGTACTCGTCGTGATCCAAATCACCGATGATCCTAGCGCCGAACGGACGGCACCTCCGCGTTCAACACACGTACGGAGCAGCGACGTCTCCTCCTTCTTGATCCAGCAAGGGGGGAGGAGAGGTTGATGGAGATCCAGCAGCACGACGGCGTGGTGGTGGAAGTAGCGGGATCCCGGCAGGGCTTCGCCAAGCGCAAGCGGGGAGGAAGAGGTGTTGCAGGGGGAGAGGGAGGCGCCAGGGGTTGTGGTACTGCTTCCCTCCCTCCCCCCTCTATATATAGGGGCCCTGGGGGGGCGCCGGCCCTGGGAGATGCAATCTCCAGGGGGGGAGGGGCGGCGGCCAAGGGGGGTGGCTTGCCCCCCAAGCCAAGTGGGGCGCCCCCACCCCAGGGTTTCCAACCCTAGGCGCAGGGGGAGGCCCATGGGGGCGCACCAGCCCACCAGGGGCTGGTTCCCTTCCCACTTCAGCCCATGGGGCCCTCCGGGATAGGTGGCCCCACCCGGTGGACCCCCGGGACCCTTCCGGTGGTCCCGGTACAATACCGGTGACCCCCGAAACTTTCCCGGTGGCCGAAACTGGACTTCCTATATACAATTCTTCACCTCCGGACCATTCCGGAACTCCTCGTGACGTCCGGGATCTCATCCGGGACTCCGAACAACTTTCGGGTTTCCGCATACTAATATTTCTACAACCCTAGCGTCACCGAACCTTAACTGTGTAGACCCTACGGGTTCGGGAGACATGCAGACATGACCGAGACGACTCTCCGGTCAATAACCAACAGCGGGATCTGGATACCCATGTTGGCTCCCACATGTTCCACGATGATCTCATCGGATGAACCACGATGTCGAGGATTCAATCAATCCCGTATACAATTCCCTTTGTCTATCGGTATGTTACTTGCCCGAGATTCGATAATCGGTATCCCAATACCTCGTTCAATCTCGTTACCGGCAAGTCTCTTTACTCGTTCCGTAATGCATGATCCCGTGGCTAACTCCTTAGTCACATTGAGCTCATTATGATGATGCATTACCGAGTGGGCCCAGAGATAAGTCTCCGTCATACGGAGTGACAAGTCCCAATCTCGATTCGTGCCAACCCAACAGACACTTTCGGAGATACCTGTAGTGCACCTTTATAACCACCCAGTTAAGTTGTGACGTTTGGTACACCCAAAGCATTCCTACGGTATCCGGGAGTTGCACAATCTCATGGTCTAAGGAAATGGTACTTGACATTAGAAAAGCTCTAGCAAAACGAACTACACGATCTTGTGCTATGCTTAGGATTGGGTCTTGTCCATCACATCATTCTCCTAATGATGTGATCCCGTTATCAATGACATCCAATGTCCATGGTCAGGAAACCATAACCATCCATTGATCAACGAGCTAGTCAACTAGAGGCTTACTAGGGACATGTTGTGGTCTATGTATTCACACATGTATTACGGTTTCCAGTTAATACAATTATAGCATGAACAATAGACAATTATCATGAACAAGGAAATATAATAATAACCATTTTATTATTGCCTCTAGGGCATATTTCCAACAGTCTCCCACTTGCACTAGAGTCAATAATCTAGTTCACATCACCATGTGATTAACACTCAAATTTCACATCGCCATGTGACTAATACCCAAGAGTTTACTAGAGTCAATAATCTAGTTCACATCACCATGTGATTAATACTCAATGAGTTCTAGGGTTTGATCATGTTATGCTTACGAGAGAGGTTTTAGTCAACGGGTCTGAACTTTTCAGATCCGTGTGTGCTTTACAAATCTCTATGTCATCTTGTAGATGCAGCTACCACGCGCTACTTGGAGCTATTCCAAATAACCGCTCTACTATACGAATCTGGTTTACTACTCAGAGTCATCCGGATTAGTGTCAAAGTTTGCATCGATGTAACCCTTTACGACGAACTCGTTTACCACCTCCATAATCGAGAAAATTCCTTAGTCCACTAGATACTAAGGATAAGTTCGACCGCTGTCATGTGATCCCTTCCTGGATCACTATTGTACCCCTTGACTAACTCATGGCAAGGCACACTTCAGGTGCGGTACACAGCATAGCATATTGTAGAGCCTACGTCTAAAGCATAGGGGACGACCTTCATCCTTTCTCTTTCTTCTGCCGTGGTTAGGTCTTGAGTCTTACTCAATACTCACACCTTGTAACACAGCCAAGAACTCCTTCTTTGCTGATCTATTTTGAACTCCTTCAAAATCTTGTCACGGTATGTATTCATTTGAAAGTACTATTAAGCGTTTTTTATCTATCCTTATAGATCTTGATGCTCAATGTTCAAGTAGCTTAATCCAGGTTTTCCATTGAAAAACACTTTTCAAATAACCCTGTATGCTTTCCAGAAATTCTACATCATTTCTGATCAACAATATGTCAACAACATATAGTCATCAGAAATTCTACAGTGCTCCCACTCACTTCTTTGGAAATACAAGTTTCTCGTAAACTTTGTAAAACCCAAAATCTTTGATCATCTCATCAAAGCGTACATTCCAACTCCGAGATGCTTACTCCAATCCTTAGAAGGATTGCTGGAGCTTTGCATACTTGTTAGCATCTTTCAGGATTGACAAAACCTTCAGGTTGTATCACATACAACCTTTCCTCAAGAAAATCGTCGAGGAAACAATGTTTTGACATCCTATCTGCAAGATTTCATAAATAATGCAGTAACTGCTAATATAATTCCAATAGACTATTAGCATCGCTATGAGTGAGAAAATCTCATCGTAGTCAACTCCTTTGAACTTGTCGGAAAACATCTTAGCGACAAGTCGAGCTTTCTTAATGGTGACACTTACCATCATTGTCTGTCTTCCTTTTAAAATCCATGTTTACCCAACAGCCTTACGACCATCAGGTAGTCCTTTCAAAGTCTATACTTTGTTTTCATACATGGATCCTCTCGGTTTTATGGCCTCAAGCCATTCGTCGGAATCCGGGCCACCATCGCTTCTCCATAGCTCGTAGGTTCATTGTTGTCTAGCAACATGACTTCCAAGACAGCATTACGTACCACTCTGAAGTAGCATGCATCCTTGTCGTCCTACGAGGTTTGGTAGTGACTTGATCCAAAGTTTCATGATCACTATCATAAGCTTCCACTTCAATTGGTGTAGGTGCCACAGGAACAACTTCCTGTGCCCTGCTACACACTAGTTGAAGTCATGGTTTAATAACCTCATCAAGTCTCCACCATCCTCCCACTCAATTCTTTCGAGAGAAACTTTTCCTCGAGAAAGGACCTGTTTCTAGAAACAATCACTTTTGCTTACAGATCTGAAATAGGAGGTATACCCAACTGTTTTGGGTATTCTATAAAGATGCATTTATCCGCTTTGGGTTCGAGCTTATCAGCCTGAAACTTTTTCACATAAGCGTCGCAGCCCCAAACTTTTAAGAAACGACAGCTTAGGTTTCTCTAAACCATAGTTCATACGGTGTCGTCTCAACGGAATTGCGTGGTGCCCTATTTAAAGTGAATGCGGTTGTCTCTAATGCCTAGCCCATAAACGATAGTGGTAATTTGATAAGAGACATCATGGTATGCACCATATCCAATAGGGTGCAGTTATGATGTTCGGACACACCATCACACTATGGTGTTCCAGGCGGTATTAGTTGTGAAACAATTTCCACAATGTCTTAATTGTGTGCCAAACTCGTAACTCAGATATTCATCTCTATGATCATATCACAGACATTTTATCCTCTTGTCACGACGATCTTCAACTTCACTCTGAAATTACTTGAACCTTTCAATAATTCAGACTTATGTTTCATCAAGTAAATATACTCAGCATCTACTCAAATCATCTGTGAAGTAAGAACATAACGATATCCACTGCATGCCTCAGCACTCATTGGACTGCACACATCAAAATGTATTACTTCCAACAAGTTGCTTTCTTGTTCCATCTTACTGAAAACGAGGCCTTTCAGTCATCTTGCCCATGTGGTATGATTTGCATGTCTCAAGTGATTCAAAAACAAGTGAGTCCAAACGATCCATCTGCATGGAGTTTCTTCATGCATATATACCAATAGAGAGGGTTTGCGTGTCTCAATCTTTCAAAACGAGTGAGTCCAAAGATCCATCTACATGGAGCTTCTTCATGCGTTCTATACCAATATGACTCAAATGGCAGTACCACAAGTATGTGGTACTATCATTACTATTTTATATCTTTTGGCACGAACATGTGTATCACTACGATCGAGATTCGTTTTAGGTGCAAGACCATTGAAGGTATTATTCAAATAAACAGACTAACCATTATTCTCCTTAAATGAATAACCGTATTGCGATAAACATAATCCGATCATGTTTTTGCTGAACACAAACACCAAATAACAATTATTTAGGTTTGTCACCAATCTCGATGGTAGAGGGAGCATGCGATGCTTGATCACATCGACCTTGGAAACACTTCCAACACATATCGTCATCTCACCTTTAGCTAGTCTCCGTTTATTCCGCAGCTTTTATTTCGAGTTACTAACACTTAGCAACCGCACCGGTATCTAATACCCTGGTGCTACTAGGAGTACTAGTAAAGTACACATTCATATAATGTATATCCAATATACTTCTGTCGACCTTGCCTGCCTTCTCATCTACCAAGTATCTAGGGTAGTTCTGCTTCAGTGACCGTTCCCCTCATTACAGAAGCACTTAGTCTCGGGTTTGGGTTCAACCTTGGGATTCTTCACTAGAGCAGCAAATGATTTGCCGTTTCATGAAGTATACCTTTTTGCCCTTGCCCTTCTTGAAACTAGTGGTTTTACTAACCATCAACAATTGATGCTTCTATTTGATTTCTACTTTCACGGTGTCAAACATCGCGAATAGCTCAAGGATCATCATATCTATCCCTGATATCTTATAGTTCATCACGAAGCTCTAATAGCTTGGTGGCAGTGACTATGGAGAACCATCACTATCTCATCTGGAAGATTAACTCCCACTCGATTCAAGCGATTGTGGTACTCAGCAATCTGAGCACATGCTCAACGATTGAGCTTTTCTCCCTTAGTTTGCAGGCTTAAGAAACTTGTCAGAGGTCTCATACCTCTTGACGTGGGCACTAGTCTGAAATCCGAATTTCAGTCTTCGGAACATCTCATATGTTCTGCGACATTTCAAAAACGTCTTTGGTGCCACAATTCTAAACCGTTAGCATTACGCACTGAACTATCACGTAGTCATCAAAACGTGTATGTCAGATGTTTCGCAACATCTACAAACGACGCTGAGGTTCAGCACACCGAGCGGTGCATTAAGGACATAAGCCTTCTGTGCAGCAATGAGGACAATCCTCAGTTTACGGACCCAGTCCGCATAATTGCTACTATCAACTTTCAACTAAATTTTCTCTAGGAACATATTTTAAACAGTAGAACTAAAGCGTAAGCTATGACATAATTTGCAAAGACCTTTTGACTATGTTCATGATAATTAAGTTCATCTGATTATTTAATGAACTCCCACTCAGATAGACATCCCTCTAGTCATCTAAGTGATACATGATCCGAGTCAAACTAGGCCGTGTCCGATCATCACGTGAGACAGACTAGTCATCATCGGTGAACATCTCCATGTTGATCGCATCTACTATACGACTCATGTTCGACCTTTCGATCTCTTGTGTTCCGAGGCCATGTCTGTACATGCTAGGCTCGTCAAGTCAACCCAAGTGTTTCGCATGTGTTCCGAGGCCATGTCTGTACATGCTAGGCTCGTCAACACCCGTTGTATGCGAACGTTAGAATCTATCGCACCCGATCATCACGTGGTGCTTCGAAACAACGAACCTTCGCAACGGTGCACAGTTAGGGGGAACACGTCTCTTGAAATTTTAGTGAGGGATCATCTTATTTATGCTACCGTCGTTCTAAGCAAATAAGATGTAAACATGACAAACATCACATGCAAATCATAAAGTGACATGATATGGCCAATATCATCTTGCGCCTTTTGATCTCCATCTTCGAGGCGCGGCATGATCACCTTCGTCACCGGCATGACACCATGATCGCCATCATCGTGTCTTCATGAAGTTGTCTCGCCAACTATTACTTCTACTACTATGGCTAACGGTTAGCAATAGAGTAAAGTAATTACATGGCGTTTTTCATTGACACGCAGGTCATACAATAAATTAAGACAACTCCTATGGCTCCTGTCGGTTGTCATACCCATCGACATGCAAGTCGTGATTCCTATTACAAGAACATGATCAATCTCATACATCACATATATCATTCATCACATCCTTTTGGCCATATCACATCACATAGCATACCCTGCAAAAACAAGTTAGACGTCATCTAATTGTTGTTGCATGTTTTACGTGGCTGCTATGGGTTTCTAGCAAGAACGTTTCTTACCTACACAAAAGCCACAACGGTGATATGCCAATTGCTATTTACCCTTCATAAGGACCCTTTTCATCGAATCTGATCCAACTAAAGTGGGAGAGACAGACACCCGCTAGCCACCTTATGCATCAAGTGCATGTCAGTCGGTGGAACCTGTCTCACGTAAGAGTACGTGTAAGGTCGGTCCGGGCCGCTTCATCCCACAATGCCGCCGAATCAAGATAAGACTAGTAACGGTAAGCAAATTGAACAAATCATCGCCTACAACTACTTTGTGTTCTACTCCTGCATAGAATCTACGCATAGACCTGGCTCATGATGCCACTGTTGGGGAACGTAGCAGAAATTCAAAATTTTCTACGCATCACCAAGATCAATCTATGGATTAACTAGCAACGAGAGAGAGGAGTGGATCTAGATACCCTTGTAGATCGTGAGCGCAAGCGTTCAAGAGAACGGAGTTGATGGAGTCGTACTCGTCGTGATCCAAATCACCGATGATCCTAGCGCCGAACGGACGGCACCTCTGCGTTCAACACACGTACGGAGCAGCGACGTCTCCTACTTGTTGATCCAGCAAGGGGGGAGGAGAGGTTGATGGAGATCCAGCAGCACGACGGCGTGGTGGTGGAAGTAGCGGGATCCCGGCAGGGCTTCGCCAAGCGCAAGCGGGGAGGAAGAGGTGTTGCAGAGGGAGAGGGAGGCACCAGGGGTTGTGGTACTACTGCCCTCCCTCCCCCCCTCTATATATAGGGGCCCTGGGGGGGCGTCGGCCCTGGGAGATGCAATCTCCAGGGGGGCGGCGGCCAAGGGGAGTGGCTTGCCCCCCAAGCCAAGTGGGGCGCCCCCACCCCCAGGGTTTCCAACCCTAGGCGCAGGGGGAGGCCCATGGGGGGCGCACCAGCCCACCAGGGGCTGGTTCCCTTCCCACTTCAGCCCATGGGGCCCTCCGAGATAGGCGGCCCCACCCGGTGGACCCCCGGGACCCTTCCGGTGGTCCCGGTACAATACCGGTGACCCCCGAAACTTTCCCGGTGGCCGAAACTGGACTTCCTATATACAATTCTTCACCTCCGGACCATTCCGGGACTCCTCGTGACGTCCGGGATATCATCCGGGACTCCGAACAACTTTCGGGTTTCCGCATACTAATATCTCTACAACCCTAGCGTCACCGAACCTTAAGTGTGTAGACCCTACGGGTTCGGGAGACATGTAGACATGACCGAGACGACTCTCCGGTCAATAACCAACAGCGGGATCTGGATACCCATGTTGGCTCCCACATGTTCCACGATGATCTCATCGGATGAACCACGATGTCGAGGATTCAATCAATCCCGTATACAATTCCCTTTGTCTATCGGTATGTTACTTGCCCGAGATTCGATCGTCGGTATCCCAATATCTCGTTCAATCTCGTTACCGGCAAGTCTCTTTACTCATTCTGTAACGCATGATCCCGTGGCTAACTCCTTAGTCACATTGAGCTCATTATGATGATGCATTACCGAGTGGGCCCAGAGATACCTCTCCGTCATACGGAGTGACAAATCCCAGTCTCGATTCGTGCCAACCCAACAGACACTTTCGGAGATACCTGTAGTGCACCTTTATAGCCACCCAGTTACGTTGTGATGTTTGGTACACCCAAAGCATTCCTACGGTATCCGGGAGTTGCACAATCTCATGGTCTAAGGAAATGATACTTGACATTAGAAAAGCTCTAGCAAAACGAACTACACGATCTTGTGCTATGCTTAGGATTGGGCCTTGTCCATCACATCATTCTCCTAATGATGTGATCCCGTTATCAATGACATCGAATGTCCATGGTCAGGAAACCATAACCATCCATTGATCAACGAGCTAGTCAACTAGAGGCTTACTAGGGACATGTTGTGGTCTATGTATTCACACATGTATTACGGTTTCCAGTTAATACAATTATAGCATGAACAATAGACAATTATCATGAACAAGGAAATATAATAATAACCATTTTATTATTGCCTCTAGGGCATATTTCCAACAATCCCTCTACTCACCCACACCCCCTGTTATTCTGTGGCGACGGCAGCCTCACGCTGCAGCCGAACCAGTGAACCCTCGTACTCCTCTCCGCGTGGGCATCCACTGCCGCGTCTTCCCCGGCTCCGCGTCGTCCCCTTCCTAGGCCTCGCCGTCGTCCACCGCCTTGGTGCTCTCGGCGCGGCGTGGTCAATGTGGTCAATGACCGACTTCCATCGGAAGAGTACTGTACGTGGAGAGGCTGACAGCTGGGTCCACGGCCACAGCCCAGTTTTTTTGTGATTTGCGAAGTAAGTCGCTTTGTCAGGCCTGTTGGGCTGCAAATCTTTCAAGACGAGGAGAGCTTCATTCGGCTGGCCGAGAAAATGGCCTATCAGTAATGAGAAATGGGCTGTACATTTTTGAAACATATCAAACCGGCAATTAGTTTCAAATATCTTTTTTTCATTTCGAGATTTTAAATTATATTAATTTTTATGCGTGGAGAATTTGTTGGATTTTATATTGATATATAGTTATTTTTAAAATCAGTTTGAATGTGAGTCAAAATTTCGGGATTAAAAACAGTTCGGACCACACTGAAATATGCAAAATTTCGTATAATTTTTTAACCGTGGCCACAATATGGGTTGTAATGCTAACAAAAAGAATATGGGCTCCAAAAAAACCTTAAGAATTAGCAAATGGGCTGTAAATTATTAGAAATAATGGTAGATGGGCTGTATGCTGTTTTCCACAGATTTGAGGCTTTCCTAAAAAAAGGTTGATGCAAAAGCAGTGACTGTTGGATGTCCATCGAACGGCCGTCGTGCTTCTTCAATCTCTGCTCTTCCTGCTCCAGCCGCTCAAACAAGCGCCGGCGGGACTGCCTGCTCCCTCCTCCCCGCGGCCGGCTGTGCTGCCGCGCAGGCCTCACCGCCCCACCGTACTCCCATCGCTGGCCTAGCCATCCCTCTACTCACCCACACCTGCTGTTATTCTCCGGCGATGGCAGACGAACCAGTAAACCCTCGTACAGCCGTACTCCCCTCCGCGTGGGAAACAACTACCGAGTCTTCCCTGCCTCCGTGTCGTTCCCTTCCTAGGCCTCGCCGTCGTCCACCGCCCTGGTGCTCTCGGCGCGGCCTGGTCAACGTGGTCAACGACCGACATGCATCTGAAGTGTACTGTACGTGGAGAGGCCGACAGCTGGGTCCATGGCCGCACGCAAGGAAATGCCTCCTTATACGCGCAAAATAATGATTCCTCCACCTGACATCAGGGACCCACCGAAAGGGCCTCTGTATTTCGCGAAAAAAACGTTACCGCCGCTGACAGCTCGGACCCACCAGCTATATCTTCGCACGCAAGGAAGTGCCTCCTTATTACGCACAAAAAAAATGAATACTCCCCCTGTTAGCTGGGACCTAGTATAGTGGCAGGCTGACTTGTGGGCCTCCTAAGTTGACGGGGACGGAGGGCTTTGTCAACTTAGCCAATATGCACGATTCTAGCTCCAGTGCCCGTACGATGTCCATCCAACGGACGTAGTGCTTCTTCAACCTCTGGTCTTCTTGCTCCGGCCGCCCAAACCAGCGCCGGTCGTGCCTCGTGCTCCTGCCTCCCGTGGCTGGCTGCGATGCGGCGGAGGCCTCACCGCCCCCTACTACTCCCACCGCTGGCCAGGCCATCCCTCTACTCACCCACACCCCCTGTTATTCTGCAGCGACGGCAGCCTCACACCGCAGCGAACCAGTGAACCCTCGTACTCCTCTACGTGTGGGCATCCATGTAGGAGATATGCCCTAGAGGCAATAATAAATGATATTATTTATCTCCGAGTTCATAATTATGTTTATGTTCCATGCTATAACTGCTATGGTTCTCGAGTCTGCAATAACCACGAGGCTCGGAGGAAGACTCATATGCACGTGTGGAATAATAAATGGTAAAATGTATTCCTAGTCTGGCCTCTAAGACTAGCTCAAGTGTTGCATGATGGTTATGTTTTCCTGATCATGGGCATGTCTATGTCAGCAACCTTGAGGGCACAATGTTAAGAGAACATTTGTGTTGAATCGACCCGGATTGATGTTATGCTATGAGATTCATTCGTCACAAGTTTATTGGTACATAACACAGAGATGGTTAACGTTTGCATGATTCCTTAGACCATGAGAGTATCGAGTTTCTTCATGCTTGCTTCATGAACTTTGGGGTTTGTTAAACGACATCCGTAAATGGGTGGCTATTACGGCGGCTTACGGGTTCATGGAAAAGTGTGTCAAGTAACTTGATAGCTCAAGATTGGGATTTGCTCCTCCGACGATGGAGAGATATCTCTGGGCCCTCTCGGTGTTACGGTATCCATCATCGTCTGGCCAGACACTTTGTGATTTGATCACGGGGATGCCGGAACACGATAACGAGAAAAGAGAACAATACCGGTAACGAGGTAACTAGCATAGTGGACAAGTTGTTGATCCACGGGAATGCCAACATGTCTCACCTCGGGTATTTGTAACATATCGCGAAGCAACAGGAATAGCACACGGCAACTGGAGGTTCACTCGAATATTTATTCGTGTGGGTATAGGGGTCAATATGGGTGTCCACGGCTCCGATGTTGATCATTGATCGGAAGGGGTTCCGGGTCATGTCTACACTTCACCGAACCTATAGGGTCACACACTTAAGGGTCATCTATCTGCTGAATACTAGACAGGGAGTCTGAGAGAAAATCACCGAAAAAGTTTCGGACACCGAAAAGTTTCGGACAGCGGAATCGTACCGCAGAGAGAGGTCATCGGATAAGTTTCGATGATACCGAAAAGTTGTTTTGGGATACACCATTAAGTCAAATTGGTTTCGGCACATGCCTGATAATTCTTGGAGGATGCCAGAATCATTCTGGAAGCTTTTTGGAATTTTCTGAGATAAAAACCGGAAATGTTCTGGAGCTGCCGGAGCCACTTCAGATGCGTTTCGCAGATGAAAATCACTAAAACCGGAATTGTTTCGGAACGCGTTGAAAATCATTTTAGTGGGTACTGGAAATGTTCTTAGCCCACATAAATATTTTCAGTTCGATCAGACGCTGAAAAATCTCGTCGTGAATAGTGAAAATCAGCTTTATGGTTACTTTATGGAAAGCCACCTTTTGGGGCTTTGCTCCAAAAGATCTTGGGGATGACATGGATGGATAGGAGCCATTTTTTGGGCCCCTCATGAGGGTGTGGCCAGCCACATGGGGTATCCCCCCTTGGGGACCCTCTTGTTCCTTGGTTTCACTCCTAGGTCCTTGTGGAAGGACTTCATTCATGTGCATTTTGGGTTTTTTGTGAAACTACCCTACCCCCTTGGGATTTCCTATAAATAGAGGTGGAGGGGCAGCCCTCCACACTCATCCCTTGCTCTCATACACATGCCATGCATTATCTGGCTTCTTCTCTCCCTCCCACGAAAAGAGTTTCGTAGAGCCGTAAGGCTGTCTGGGTTCCGGCAGGAACTAGTTCTGGACGGCGAAGCCCTGCCGGATAGATGACACCGTATGTGTGCAACTCTGTAGAGAGATCGTAGTTTCGGTCTTAGTTCGTGAGTGCCTCCCGAAGGGCTGTCCGTGTGACCGTCCGAGTTTCGAAGGTCCTCCCGAAGGGCTGTCCGAGTGACCGTTCGAGTTTCGAAGGTCCTCCCGAAGGGCTGTCCGCGACACCGTCCGGGGGGCTGTTCGACCACCTCCCGGAGGGCTGTCTGAGGAGCAGATGAGGGTATACATCCTCGCGGTTGGGAGGTTGTAAATCCTAGCTTCGGGGATCTGCACCGCCGATCGTCATCGACTCTACTTCCCGCTGCGCTACGAGTCGGTAACGAAAAAGATCAAACCATGTATGCAGTCTCCATAGTGGTCCTGGGCTGGTGCGTAGGTCGGAAATTTTTTGTTTTCTGCTGCGTTCCCCTATAGTGGCATCAAGAGCCGTGCTATGCGTAGATGCAGGTTTCGATCTAGAATACATGGAGATGTATGGGTATTGCATAATATAATTAGGTAGTAGATGAGATCTATTGCTGAAAATTATTTATGCGGGTGACAGATGAAATCTGTTACCCGAGG
This sequence comes from Triticum aestivum, assembly GCF_018294505.1. Taxonomy (NCBI): domain Eukaryota; kingdom Viridiplantae; phylum Streptophyta; class Magnoliopsida; order Poales; family Poaceae; genus Triticum; species Triticum aestivum. The sequence goes on from NC_057796.1 coordinate 7,992,627, forward strand.
TTCTTGTTGCTTCCCTAGAATTTGCGTTTGCTCAATCTCGAGACAGCATGGTGGAATTTGACAAAGTTCTGGCAATCCGTGATCCTGATTGATCATGGAAGTGCTATCAGTTCTTTGGGTTCTGCCGTAGTCAAAAGAAAGATGAAATTCACAGATGAAAGGGCATTGCAGATATGATCTGCACGGGGGTCATGCGTATGACGAAGTTTAGTATGGGGCTCGAGATTTAATTATCCCGTGTTTCATACACCCCGAGATGTTAATCTAGCAACCTGAATAATCATACTTGATGATAAAACGTTGGTAGCTGCGGTTTAAGTCAAAACCTTAGAAGCCACGTAAAATAAAATTTTGCATAAACCTATTAGAGGCGTCTAACTTGGTTTTGCAGGATGTGCATGTGATGTGGTATAGCAGTGCTCATACTAATTCGATTATGTATGAGATGACTATATGATGTAATTTGATTAACATGACCTGCGTGTCATGATTCGGCATGATGGCTGGAGCCATACGATTGCATTTTAAGGACCTGCGTGTCAACCTTGTTGTAATGCATTATTTTGTTAGCTATAGAGATAGCAATATTATCTGGTGCATCGACAAGGTGGTGGCAATCTTCGTGAAGGTGACCACCGACGCGAATGCCGAAGACGAAGAAATGAAATACTTCTCCGTCAGAAAGGGCTATACCATATCATGCTATTATGAATTGCCTGAGATGTTTATCCCTTATGATGCACCCTTCTTGATTGCGCGGTAGTCGCTTTTATTAGGGTGATCTCTCACTTAAAATATCAAGTAGTTAGTGTTCTCCCAAGTGTAGCACCGTCACGGCACCTATCTTTTCGGGGTGCGCCATGGATGCATGGGTACGAACGATTAGAGAAGTGTGAGGCGGGTGAGGTCAGACCTCGCAGCAAGATCACTTGGTTGTCTTGACGTTCATGGCAGGATCGTCCTGAGCTCGGAACACACGCATCGAAAGATGAGCAAGAGTCACATAGAGATGTGATCGGCAAGTTGGCCTACCGATTAAAATTCCCGTTATGAGATGATGATTCTATGGCGATGAATTGGAGTCTGGATCTTGTATCACTCAAAATTAATTGTGAGACATATTGATTTGAGTGGGAGCGCACTGTTGAATTAACATGTTTAATTCTCAGTGCAATTAATTGTGAACACTGTCTAAGTGTTTCTTGCATAATAGTTGTAGAATAATGGCTCGCATTTCCACCTTCCCTATTAAAATTGAATAGCTGTTAAATATCTGGTTAAAACTTTACGATTGGTAACGTAATATGAGGATTGTCCTCAAAAGTGCCGAGAAGGACTTTGTCCTATCGCATGCTTTCCGTATCCTCCCGCTAAAGCTATGGATCATGTGACTCTCGTCCTTCGATCCAAAAGCTATAATTCCGTTTCAGTCAAGTGCAATATGTTTGCTTCCATGAAACCCAAACTTCGAAAGTTGGGATAGTTATATGATATTCATGGAACTGAAAATTATTTTCAGATACAAACAAAGCAATGTTTGTTTGCAAGTATTAGTAAAAGTGTTTACTATGCATTTGACTGTTGGGAAAGGGATCCAGAAGAACGCCTGTCATATAATGAAAGGTGAATAAAACAACAACTTAAAGAGAAAGGAAGTGTCCAAAGGGTGTTAGTATGACTTACACGCCTAGGAAGTCCGGGGCTAACTCCACTCTTAAGTTGGGTGCTTCTTTTGCGAGTAGGAGAAATACTAAAAGTTAAACTGTTAGAAGTAAAAAGGCAGAAAGAAAGATGACTGGAATATCCAGCTCATGTATGAATGTCATACAAGTTTTTGTTGTATAGTAGGCTGGTCAAAGATATAGTTCTTGGGAATTATGGTTAAACATGTTAATCACTAATTCTTGGGTATTGTGAGTTAATCACAAAGATACCCGCTCGATTGCATTCAATTGCGAATCACTGTAAGAGCTACTGTGGCCTAAAAGGACTTGCCAGAAATGAGATTAAGGTATACACAGGGAACATAGTAAATGTTACTATACCTTCCATCGGTGTATTGCCGTCTGTATTTATTTTCATAATTCATTTAGAGTTTTACAAACTCTAGCCCATTGCATAAGGTATCTTGCAAGAAGGTTGTTCATAAGAGAACCTTTTATGTTCGATGTTATGAATAACACAAGGGCCATACTTTCATTATGAATGAGATGTATGTTATGAATATTGATAATAATACAATACCTCTGGGTTTACTTTCATAATTCATTTTAGAGTTTCATACACTCTAGCCCATTGCACAATGTATGTTGCAAAAGAGTTGTTCATAAAAACAACAATTGTTGTTAAGTATTATGAATAAAATGAAGGGCCATGCTTCCATCCAAGATGGGACGTATGTTATGAATATTGAGGGTAATATGATACATCCATAACACTGACGCTAAATGTCACAAGACTAAAAGAATACCACACAAGTGTGGCACTACATTTGATCACATTGGAGAAACCCGCATGGAAAATTCCATTATGATGGATTTTGAAGTCTTTTTGATTTTGAATCATCTGACACTTGCAACTTTCCTCCGAAAAGTGAAGTGACTAAAATACCGTTCACAGGCAATAAGGAACGAACAACAAACTTATTAGTGATCATACATTTGATGTGTGTAGTCCGATAAGTGTTGTTAGTGGTGGATTTATTTTCAGAAATGACTCAAGTAGATATATGGATATTTACTTGATGAGACGTAAGTCTGGATCTTTTGAAATCATTCGAAAGGTTTTCAAAAAATGAAGTAGAAGTTATTGTAACAAGAAAATTATGTTTCTGCAAATTGATTGCACAAAGGAATATTTGAGTTACATGTTTAGCGAATGTCTGATGAGATGTGAAAGGGGTTTCATAACTTGCACCTCCCGGAACACCACTGCAAGTGAAAAGTCCGTCGAGATGTAATCTAACCATTTATGACATGGTAAGGTCAAAGATGACATAAATAAATTTGCCATTATCCTTTTTAAAGTGATGCTTTAGAGACTGCGGCTTTTACACTGAAAAGAGCTACATCGGGTCTGTTGAAATGAAGCCATGGTATGGTACGCCCAACCATGTTATATCTTTTCTTAACATTTTGAATATGGGGCTTGTGTAAAAGGTTACAAACCTATTCCAAATCAGACCAGTGCTACTTTGTAGGTTATACCAAAATGTTGGGTATTCCTCCCTCACTATACCGAGGCAAATAGTTTTGCCGTGAAACGGTGTGCTTTTAAAGAGAATGGTTCTTTCAAAAAGGTGAGTGGGAGAATAGTGCAACTCGACGAGATAAACAGTATCTAAGTCATCAGATCAAAGGAAAGAGACCTTCGAAGTAATTCCAGAGTTTCCTACTGCGACTGATACGGAAGTCTCTACAATAAAATGTATGAACTTCGGTCGAACTTGCAGCTGAACCACGTAGGCAAGGCTCGTGCAAACCTCTCAGGTGCGCAAACGAGATATTGTTGTTAGACAACATTATACCTACGATACACAAGGAAGCGTTGATGGGCCCTGACTCCGGAATTGGCTAAATGCCAATACAACCCAAGTTAGTTTCCATATAAGTGATTCAAGATTAAAACCTTGATACACCTTTCGGAAGACTTAGAGTCTAACGAATATTTATGGAACTTAAAACTGATATGGATAAAAAGTTTTATCCATAAAGCTCGACTTGTTGAAATAACAAGTTCAAGAGTTGACTACGATGAGGTTGTTTTCATCGTAGCGATGCTTAAAGTCGGTTCGGGTTGAACTAGCAATTAATACATATTTCAATCATGAGATATGAAACATGGATGATAAAAGGATTTCCATCTGATGGAAATGAAAGCTAGGACTTGTATATGATACATTCCAAAGTAATTTGTCGATCTAGAGGATGCTAGTAGGTATGCAAACTTCAGAGTTCCAGCAATGGACAGAAGAGAGCAAAATGGAGTTGGAATCTTCGTGTTTTGATGAAATGGTCAAAGGGGTTTTGACTTCATCAATGGGTAACGAAGATGCTTGTAATTCAAGAAAGTAAGTGGGAGCGTAATAATATTTCTAAAAACCTTATGTGCTTGGCACATTGGTAATTGGAAATAAATTTCTTGACACGAATTAGGACTTCATTTGAAAATAGTTTTTTGATGAAGTGCTTAGGCTAAATAGCCTCAATATTAGGCATGATGATCTATGGAGATAGATTTACCTAATGGGGCTAAGCAATGAATACATATTGACAAGATGCTAAAACCTTTTAGCATTTAAAACGCCAAGGAGTGATTCTTGCCAAAGCCACATGGAAAGAGTTTTTGCAAGACTCGGTGTCCCAAAACACTGTTGAGTAAAATACATGATGCAGATTCCACACACTTTTGTGTTTGGATTAATCATGTATTCCATGGTATGTAAAACAACCAGATATGTCCGATACTCCCATGGTGTTGCGAGTATGGATACTAAAGTGATCAAAGTACTGATCGTGGGACAACAGTGAAAGATGTCATTGAGTACTAGAGTAAGTACTGATGATATGTTTTCTTGCAAGCGGAGATCATGAAGAGTTCGTTGTAAAATGTTACATCGATAGTCTTCATCTTTTCACCGTGCGATTTTCGATTTAAGTTAAGGGTTTTGTGTAACACACATTGTGGTGGCACAGTTAGTTGGAATTTGTTCAAACTAGTTACTGTGGCAAATTCTATAACAAGGGCTAAGTATGTTGAAGCTTTAGAAGCGACAAAGAAGATGTTGAATCATATAGTTCATTCATGAACTTAGTATAGTTCCAAGATGGCTTTTGACAATGGGACACTACTGCAGGTAGTTGCTCCAAAACTCAGTCTGAGGAATCCAGGTTCGACCTGTGATTCACATACATACAAAGCCAAGTCCACACAAAATATGAATTTTGTGAAAACGTGAAAACGCGAGGACATGCAAAGATACACACGGAACTGAAGTCGTCAGATCCGTTGGACATCAGGTTATACCACAAGCGAAGCATATTTACACCGGTGTGCCACAGGTGTAAAGTGCATTAGCATTAACTAGATTATTGACTCTAGTGCAAGTGGGAGTCTGTAGGAGATATGCCCTAGAGGCAATAATAAATGATATTATTTATCTCCGAGTTCATAATTATGTTTATGTTCCATGCTATAACTGCTATGGTTCTCGAGTCTGCAATAACCACGAGGCTCGGAGGAAGACTCATATGCACGTGTGGAATAATAAATGGTAAAATGTATTCCTAGTCTGGCCTCTAAGACTAGCTCAAGTGTTGCATGATGGTTATGTTTTCCTGATCATGGGCATGTCTATGTCAGCAACCTTGAGGGCACAATGTTAAGAGAACATTTGTGTTGAATCGACCCGGATTGATGTTATGCTATGAGATTCATTCGTCACAAGTTTATTGGTACATAACACAGAGATGGTTAACGTTTGCATGATTCCTTAGACCATGAGAGTATCGAGTTTCTTCATGCTTGCTTCATGAACTTTGGGGTTTGTTAAACGTCATCCGTAAATGGGTGGATATTACGGCGGCTTACGGGTTCATGGAAAAGTGTGTCAAGTAACTTGATAGCTCAAGATTGGGATTTGCTCCTCCGACGATGGAGAGATATCTCTGGGCCCTCTCGGTGTTACGGTATCCATCATCGTCTGGCCAGACACTTTGTGATTTGATCACGGGGATGCCGGAACACGATAACGAGAAAAGAGAACAATACCGGTAACGAGGTAACTAGCATAGTGGACAAGTTGTTGATCCACGGGAATGCCAACATGTCTCACCTCGGGTATTTGTAACATATCGCGAAGCAACAGGAATAGCACACGGCAACTGGAGGTTCACTCGAATATTTATTCGTGTGGGTATAGGGGTCAATATGGGTGTCCACGGCTCCGATGTTGATCATTGATCGGAAGGGGTTCCGGGTCATGTCTATACTTCACCGAACCTATAGGGTCACACACTTAAGGTTCATCTATCTGCTGAATACTAGACAGGGAGTCTGAGAGAAAATCACCGAAAAAGTTTCGGACACCGAAAAGTTTCGGACAGCGGAATCGTACCGCAGAGAGAGGTCATCGGATAAGTTTCGATGATACCGAAAAGTTGTTTTGGGATACACCATTAAGTCAAATTGGTTTCGGCACATGCCTGATAATTCTTGGAGGATGCCAGAATCATTCTGGAAGCTTTTGGAATTTTCTGAGATAAAAACCGGAAATGTTCTGGAGCTGCCGGAGCCACTTCAGATGCGTTTCGCAGATGAAAATCACTAAAACCGGAATTGTTTCGGAACGCGTTGAAAATCATTTTAGTGGGTACTGGAAATGTTCTTAGCCCACATAAATATTTTCAGTTCGATCAGACGCTGAAAAATGTCGTCGTGAATAGTGAAAATCAGCTTTATGGTTACTTTATGGAAAGCCACCTTTTGGGGCTTTGCTCCAAAAGATCTTGGGGATGACATGGATGGATAGGAGCCATTTTTTGGGCCCCTCATGAGGGTGTGGCCGGCCACATGGGGTATCCCCCCTTGGGGACCCTCTTGTTCCTTGGTTTCACTCCTAGGTCCTTGTGGAAGGACTTCATTCATGTGCATTTTGGGTTTTTTGTGAAACTACCCTACCCCCTTGGGATTTCCTATAAATAGAGGTGGAGGGGCAGCCCTCCACACTCATCCCTTGCTCTCATACACATGCCATGCATTATCTGGCTTCTTCTATCCCTCCCACGAAAAGAGTTTCGTAGAGCCGTAAGGCTGTCTGGGTTCCGGCAGGAACTAGTTCTGGACGGCGAAGCCCTGCCGGATAGATGACACCGTATGTGTGCAACTCTGTAGAGAGATCGTAGTTTCGGTCTTAGTTCGTGAGTGCCTCCCGAAGGGCTGTCCGTGTGACCGTCCGAGTTTCGAAGGTCCTCCCGAAGGGCTGTCCGAGTGACCGTTCGAGTTTCGAAGGTCCTCCCGAAGGGCTGTCCGCGACACCGTCCGGGGGGCTGTTCGACCACCTCCCGGAGGGCTGTCTGAGGAGCAGATGAGGGTATACATCCTCGCGGTTGGGAGGTTGTAAATCCTAGCTTCGGGGATCTGCACCGCCGATCGTCATCGACTCTACTTCCCGCTGCGCTACGAGTCGGTAACGAAAAAGATCAAACCATGTATGCAGTCTCCATAGTGGTCCTGGGCTGGTGCGTAGGTCGGAAATTTTTTGTTTTCTGCTGCGTTCCCCTACAATCCACTGCCGCGTCTTCCCCGGCTCCGCGTCGTCCCCTTCCTAGGCCTCGCCGTCGTCCAGCGCCCTGGTGCGCTCGGCGCAGCGTGGTCAACGTGGTCAAGGAACGGCTTCCATCGGACGTGGACTGTACGTGGAGAGGCTGACAGCTGGGTCCACGGCCGCAGCAAGGAAGTGCCTCCTTATTACGTGCAAAATAATTATTCCTCCACCTGACAGCGGGGACCCACCGGACGGGCCACCGTATTTCACGAAAAAAATGTTTGCCCCTGACTGTTGGGACCCACCAGCTACATATTCGCACACAAGGAAGTGCGTCCGGGCAAAAAAAACAATTCGCCCCCCTGACTGCTGGGACCCACCAGCTACATCTGCGCAGGCAAGGAAGTGCCTGACAGTCGGGACCCACCTGGTCGAAGCGTACGTAGCGTTGTCATTCTGGTCGCGAACGTGTACGTACATATATACTGGTGGATGTAGAGGCGCGCACGTGTCGTAGTAGAGGCGCGTACGTGTCGTAGTAGAGGCGCGCACGTGTCGTAGTAGAGGCGCGTACGTGTCGTAGTAGAGGCGCGCACGTGTCGTAGTAGAGGCGCGTACGTGTCGTAGTAGAGGCGCGCACGTAGCATGTACACATACGTACAGCGGCCAGGGTGCAAGAAAGAAAATACGGCCACGTATGTGTACATACGGGCGGGGTCTCGAACGCCTACTCGCGCATACGTACGGCCAGGGATCGTGTACATGGCTGGGTCGGAACGGAGAAACAGCGTCGTCGTCGTGTTCATGGGGAGGCAACAGAATGCGTCGTGTTCATGGGGAGGCAACGGAATGCGTCGTGTTCATCGGGAGGCAACGGAACGCGTGGGAGCCAATCGGCTGGGTCGGAACGGAATGCTTGGTCGTGTTCATCAGGAGGGCTTGGACGGAACATGCGATGGAAACGAGGCCTGGCGTACCGCACAACGGAGGAAACGGACCTCCTACGTTCGGAACGGGGTCCTGTTGATCGGGAGGGGTGTGGCGTACCGCAAAACGGAGGAAACGGACCTCCTACGGTCGAAACGGGGGTCCTGTTGATCGGGAGAGGTGTGGCGTACCGCAAAACGGAGGAAACGGACCTCCTACGATCGAAACGGGGGTCCTGTTGATAGGGAGGGGTGTGGTGTACTGCAAAACGGATGAAACAGACCTCCTACGGTCGAAACGGGGGTCCTGTTGATCGGGAGGGGTGTGGCGTACCGCAAAACGGACGAAACAGACCTCCTACGGTCGAAACGGGGGTCCTGTTCATCGGGAGGGGTGTGGCGTACCGCAAAACGGGACTCCACAGGATACTGTTCATCTCCACCGTCGACCTCCTCCAGCCTCCGCGGGCTACCGTCGACCTCCCCCAGCCTCCACGGGCTCCTGTTCATCCAGCCTCCACCGCGCGCTACTCCACCAGCTACTGTTCAACCACCCCTCCACGGGCACCCCTCCACCGTCTACTGTTCATCCAGCCCTCCACACCACGGGGTCCTGTTCAACCACCCCTCCACGGGCACCCCTCCACCGTCTACTGTTCATCCAGCCCTCCACCACACCACGGGGTCCTGTTCATCCAGAGGCAACGCCACCGCTCACTGTTCATACAAACCCCCCCGCAACGCTCACTGTTCATCCCAGAGGCAGCATCGATCGGCTTCAGTTAGAAGCAGTAGCGAAGGAATCGCTCGATCGGGTTCAGTTAACAGCCATCGATCGATCGCTCGGGTTCAGTAACGCATAGCCTGCAGTGCAATCGCTCGGGTTCAGTTAGAGCCCAACGCCTCGCTCGGGTTCAGTTAGAGCCAACGCCTCGCACACACGCGCGTACGTGTACGAGAGAAACGCGCATCACTCGGCCCCCGACCTCCCACCGTAACCGGGAACTCCCCGAAATTTTCCTCGCCCTCGCTTCTACCACGGTTTTTTCCATCATGGACAGCCCAAAGAATGTCATGCAGCTGCGTCTCCGGCCGCCCAGGACGAAAAGCCCATTTTCTGTCATGATTTTTTGTCATAGAAGTAGGAGCCCACCACATCTATGATGATACCGGGTTTTGTCACAATTATCGTCATAAGTGTCATATCTATGACAGAAATGTTTTTCTTTCGGCCCAAAATGTCACGGATGTGTCTTTTTTTACTAGTGGGAGGGGTGGCCGCGAGTGGATAAGGCGCCCTATGCCGACGGCTTTTTATAAATCATGCCACGTGGCATATATGCCGACGGCTAAGCCGTAGGCATAGGTATATTTCTTTTTTTTATGCAATAGCATTGTTCTTTTTCTAAAAAAAGTTATGTTTCCACTATGTTAATTACACACTAGCCTTCCTATACCCTCCGTGAAGGGGGTGTCGGTGACGGCGCCGTCCGTGTGAGGGGGGTGCCGGTGGGCGCGGGGTCGGGGCGGCGCTGAGGTCGAGCAGGAGAGACCGGAGGGCGCGGGTTCGGGCCAGCGTGGACCGGCCTGGAGAGGTGGCAGGGCAGACGGGGGGTGGTGGTGGGGTGAGGGTACGAAGAGGGTGGTGGCGGTGGCGGGGTGCGGGTAGGGGGACGGTGGGCGAGATGGGGAATGAGTGTGGAGGAGGCCGGCGACGGCGCCGTCCGTTAGGGGGGCCACACCTCGGAGACGCGTGCCGCCTCTTTGGACATGCCACAACACCACCCCGCATGTATGAGGGGCCGGTGCGACACTCCGGTGGCATTGCTACCCCCCAGGGCCCCCGTCCCGCCTAACCCTGGAGCGGTTGCCCACGAGATCTAGCCCTTTGACTTTCCACGGAAGGGCTTTGACCAGTGGACCTCTCCACCCGGTTGTGTCAGGTCAGCACAGAGGGACACCTGGGAGCAACATCCGGGCCAAACCCACAGCTACATCCCCTTCATGTAGCCCCGACGCGTCCGTTTCCCCCCTCCAGGTGCCAGCGGTGGCACCGTCCGTGAGGGGGGCCACGCCCCGGAGACGCGTGCTGGGCGTTTGCAACCGCCACAACACTCTCAGACTTGTGAGAAGCCGCGTACGCAAGATTGGCGGCATGCTAGCCCACGGAGGCCGCCGGCTACAGTCGTAGACATGCGAAGGGCAATCCGCGTAGAGGGAAGTGTTCGAATACTTCTTCATCACAAAAATTATGGAAAATTACCATCATTCCTATAGCACATGTGCCCATGTCGTGTAAAAAACTCATGATTTTATCGCGATCCGAGTATTTAATAATATTCACGCCGCACCGTTACCGCAGAACGTCTACTACTGTGTCATCGCCGTCCGTTAGGGGGGCCACACCCCGGAGACGCGTGCCGCCTCTTCGGACATGCCACAACACCACCCCGCATGTATGAGGGGCTGGTGCGACGCTCCGGTGGCATTGCTACCCCCCCAGGGCCCCCATCCCGCCTAACCCTGGAGCGGTTGACCACGACATCTAGCCCTTTGACTTTCCACGGAAGGGCTTTGACCAGTGGACCTCTCCACCCGGTTGTGTCAGGTCAGCACAGAGGGACACCTGGGAGCAACATCCGGGCCAAACCCACAGCTACATCCCCTCCGTGTAGACCCGACGCGTCCGTTTCCCCCCTCCAGGTGCCAGCGGCGGCGCCGTCCATGAGGGGGCCACACCCCGGAGACGCGTGCCGCCTCTTCAGACATGCCACAACACCACCCCGCATGTATGAGGGGCCGGTGCGACGCTCCGGTGGCATTGCTACCCCCCAGGACCCCCGTCCCGCCTAACCCTGGAGCGGTTGACCACGAGATCTAGCCCTTTGACTTTCCACGGACGGGCTTTGAACAGTGGACCTCTCCACCCAGTTGTGTCAGGTCAGCACAGAGGGACACCTGGGAGCAACATCCGGGCCAAACCAACAGCTACATCCCCTCCGTGTAGACCTGATGCGTCCGTTTCCCCCTCCAGGTGCCGGCGGCGGCGCCGTCCGTTAGGGGGGCCACGCCTCGGAGATGCGTGCCGCCTCTTCGGACATGCCACAACACCACCCGGTTGTGGTAGGTCATCCCATAGAAACATTTGGGAGCAACGTCCCCTCCGTAGACCCGATGCGGCATTTTCCGCCCTTCAGATGCCGGCGGCGGCGCCGTCCGTGAGGCGGGCACACCGCGGACGTGAGGGGGTCACACTCCGGAGACGGGTGCCGGGCGTTTGCAATCGCCACTAAACTTATGTCGTCTTAGCTGTTTTTGATTTTAATAAAATATAAGGACCTATATTCAAAAGAACATGACGGCGCATTATTAACGTGTTCGAAAAAAATACAAACTATATATATATTCATAATCGATGGAAAAAATTACAAACTACATATATATTCATATAATACATAAAAAGCATAAAAACATATGTAAAAAAAGCATAAAAACATATGTAAAAAACACATGTAAAAAAACTTGCCGTCGGCATAGAGACGGCAGAGTTTTGGTGGGCGCCGTGCCGCGGATCGGTGACGTGGCGCCTATGCCGACGGCTACCGTCGGCATATCTACGCCGCGGATCGGTGACGTGGCATGCGGAGATATGCCGACGGCCGCCCGTCCCGACTGTCGGCATAGGTTTGACGGCGTTAGCCGCTGGTCACGGGCGGGGTCGCCGGGCCCACAGGTATGCCGACGGCTGCTGTCGGCGTGTCTGCATCTAGGTCGATGGCTGTTCTGTGCCGACGGCTGCCGTCGACGTAGATCGGTGTAGCCCGACGGCCAGGATAAGCCGACGGCCAGGACTGGGCTGTCGGCATAGCTCGAAGTAGGCTGACGGCAGCCGTAGGCATAGTTTTGGCCGTCGGGGTAGGACCGTTGGTGAGACTTGGTTGCCACCCCTTTTATGGCAACCAAGTCTCACCAACGGTCCTACCCGACGGCCAAAACTTGGTTGGCAACAAGCATAAAGTTTCGGCAATATTGCAGCTAGTGAGGTGAGTAAACCAGTTTGGTTTCGTGGATTGGGAGGGGGATGAGAGAGGCTTCAGTGTGTTAGTGAAGACTTTTGCCACCCCTTTTATAGGACTGTTTTTGAGAGAAATGAGCCGGTAAGCATCGGGTGTTGCCGCAGAGTCCGCAGTCCTTTTTGGGCAATAAAACGATGAATGCACGATATTTCTTTCAATCTGTGCATGAAGGTTGTAGAACTCATCGAAGAAACAGGATGCATGAATTTCTTGCAAAGCTAAACGTGCTCTGATGGAGATATAGTAAGTTATGATGTTCGTTAGTTCGTGAGTACTCCCTCTGTTTTTATTTACTTTCACATATTAGCATTGTCTCAAGTCAAACTTTGAAACCTTTGACCAGGTTTATACAAAAAATTATGAACATCCACAATACCAAATCAATACCATTATGCCATTAGCATATTTTCACATCATATATATTTGTTATTGTGGAAGTTTAGATTGTTTTCTATGAACTTTGTTAAACTTTATAAATAAAAACGGAGGGAGTATTAAGTACTAGTCCGTCCAAGGTACAACAAGTCCATTCAAATGTCTCGATATCTATAATTTGCCTGGACGTTAGCACTGGCCTCACGGATGATGCATCGTTGCCTTGCTCTTGCAAGAAATTAAGCAATACAAAGCCAACAACATTATTAAAGTTTAAATCTACAGCACACCCTCAGTACACCTGGGAAAAATATGTGGCTTCGAATTGGCCAATGAAAATGTACCGAAACTACGGGGCACATGGGCGAGGCCCTAGACTTTCAGAGTAAACTAGTATGGCGCCCTAGTACACCAAGCAAAACTAAAGTTATCGTAAGCTTATTGTCCTTTGGTCCTCAGATGGTGGTACTTCCCTTGGAAAATTCGATGGCTGATGCATTAGCTAGGCGAGGTTGCAATTCAACAACGACTGTGTGGGTAGACGTCCCACTATATTTTTACTTAAGTATTCCTTTTTGAATTGAATCTTAGAAGCAATCTGAGGCAGGTGTCTCTGTCGAAAAAAACCCACTTCATATGTACTAGTGATGTACCTAACACGGATATTGTTATGGAAGATGTTTTCTAATGATCTCACTGAGCTCTGTAGGAGCAAGATTAAATCGCTACCCTATTACAATATAGTTTAATCGGGAAATCAATCCACACATTTGGTCATACGAAGCATAAAGTTACTCACTACAGTAGTACAAATTTCTTGGAACAGCAAATACAACACAGGTTGACACTGATAGTTACCTATCTTATTTGACATATCATACATGTTGAAAGTTGAAACTCCGATCCGGAATGAACCTAAGGATTACGGGACCTATGCAGCGTGACAAGGCGCCCTGCAACATCTGTCATTGATGGTCTTTGATCTGCTTCAAGGTTAAGACACTCAACAGCAATCTGTACCAACTTGTTAAGAAGTTCCAAATCTCCTGTTGTTGCAATTTCCTTATCGAAGAGCTCAGTCATGCTCTCCCCAGTTTGGTGACACTCTAGGAAGCTCCTCACTAGGCTATTATTATCAGAATGAGTAGCCCTCTTCCTGCTAATGAGCTCTAAGATGACAACCCCAAAGCTGTAGACATCACTTTTGTCGGTCAATCGACCTGTTTGTAGGTACACGGGGTCCATGTAAGACATGTCGCCTATGATGTTTCTAGTATGGTCCTTGCCTTGTGCAATCAACCTCGATATGCCAAAATCCGCGATCTTCGGGGAGAAGTTCTCATCCAAGAGTATGTTTGCTGGTTTAACATCACCATGCAGTATTGTGTTATGGGTTTGTGAGTGCATATAAGCTAGACCATGTGCTGAGTCTTCAAGAATACATAGACGTACATCCAAGTCAAGAAGCTCCTTGTTGTCAGCTCTATGAAGATTGTCCTCCAAGCTTCCTTTGGAGATGAATTCATAGACTAGCATGGGGTTATCCACTTCGAGGCAACAACCTAGAAGCCTTACGATGTTCTTGTGGCTGACTTGAGACAGGATGGTGACTTCATTTGGAAACTGCTCCTTCTCTAGCACACTACGACCATTTGGTTTCTTTACTGCGACGATAACTCCATCAACAACACCCTTGTAAACTTCACCGAAGCCACCTTTACCAATTACATTGGTACTCTTTAAAACTGGTTTGAGATCCCCCCTTGTGTAAATCTTAATAGTTCTAGCCTTCTCTAATGTAAGACCACCATTCTTTCGGTAAAAGTCTCTGGCCCTCTGCTTCTCTTTGCGAAGAACAAAAAAGAATGCCAGAAATGCCAAGACAAGAATGCCACCTATTGCACCTACATGGGCAAAAAAAAATTTAACTGTTGTAATTATATAAGTTTCTGGTCATTACTTAGTTTGCCATCAAACTTAACTATTGTAATCATCAAACTTATTTTTTGTGTTACGCTTAGTTTGAAACGCGAGCACATTTAAAAAAAAGGATAGCAAGATATTTGGAAGTTGAATGTAACCGTTCAATTAGGGGTCCTAATATACATAGGATTTTTTTAAATAATACATTTTTTTTATTAATTTTCATAAATATTACGCTGGATAAAAAAAATTCGAAAATAATACACCGTCGGCCCGCTGCAGGCCGACTGGGCCTAGTCGGCCCACAGCAGGCCGATTGGACTCCAGTCGGCCTACAGCTGGCCGACTGGCCCCTGTCGGCCGGTCCTGTCGGCCAGCTGTAGGCCGACTGGAGCTAATTGGCTCGCTGTGGGCTAATTGTTTTTGCAAAAAAAGTAGGCATAAAAATATATGTTTAAAATAATATTAATTATGTAATTAAAAAATGTTAAACGTGTATAAAAAAATGTTCTTGATGTATACAAAAAATGTACAATATATATGCAAAAAAGTTGACATAAAAATATGTTTTAAAAAGTGTTAAGCATGTATTTAAAAATTATTAAATGTGTGTATAAAAAATGTTCATTATTTATACAAAAAATATAGAATGTGTATCGAAAAAAGTTGACACCAAAAAAATATGTTTGAAAAAAATGTTAATCATGTATTTGAAAAAATGTTCAACGAGTACACAAAAATGTTTCATGTACTGGAATGAAAGGTTAAACGTGTATTATGGGAGCATCACGGACCTAAGTATGATTGGTTGCTCTTTTTGTATGGAACTGGAACATTTTTTTTCAAACATATTTTTTTGGTGTCAACTTTTTTTCATACACATTCTATATTTTTTGAATAGATAAGAAACATTTTTTATACGCACATTTAACAATTTTTAATCATGTATTTGAAAAAATGTCAACTTTTCAAACATATTTTTCAAACATATTTTTTTGGTGTCAACTTTTTTTCATACACATTCTATATTTTTTGTATAAATAAGGAACATTTTTTATACACACATTTAACAACTTTAAATACATGCTTAACACTTTTTAAAACATATTTTTATGTCAACTTTTTGGCATATATATTGTACATTTTTTGTATACATGAAGAACATTTTTTTATACACGTTTAACATTTTTTAGTTACATAATTAACATTTTTTAAACATATTTTTTTATGCCTACTTTTTTTGCAAAAACAATTAGCCCACAGCGAGCTAATTAGCTCCAGTCGGCCCACAGTGGGCCGACAGGACCCAATCAGCCCACAGTGGGCCGACAGGGGCCACTGGAGTCCAATCGGCCTGCAGCGGGCCGACTAGGCCCAGTCGGCCTGCAGCGGGCCGACAGTGTATTATTTTTGAAAAAAATTTACCCAGTGTAATATTTATGAAAATTAATTAAAAATGTATTATTTAAAAAAAATTAGCGTCTTTCTGTTCATCAGATGGTTGAAGTTTTGTTAGATTAATGTCACTTCACTTGCGAGTCTCAAACTATACAAAATACATATTGGAAAAAAGATAGTCGCAAGAATAATTTAACTAGTTTTGTGTATGTATTTTGAGGTGACTGAGAGAGAACAATTTAGGCATGTATAGTTAATCAGGAGTATGATGTTTACCTACGGAAATGACTTGTGTGTAAGTAGAACAGGAGTATGATGTTTACCTACGGAAATCTGTGCTGCAAGTGGGAACTTTTGAGTGCATCGTTCAGTTCTTGGGTAACGGCTCTGATAACCTGCAGGACAGTCACATTTGTACCCTCCTTCGATGTCTGAGCATACACCGTAGCAACTATACTTAGCTGGATTTGCGCATTCATTTATGTCTGTGTTGCAGAAATTCACGAAGTGATCGTTACAATTAGGACATTTACCAAGAAAAACATACTATAGTTGTAACTAACACTTTCTCCGTTCTAAAATACTTGAAGTTATAGGTTTGTTCTAAATCAAACATCCCCATATTTGACCAAGTCCATTGGAAAGTATATTAACATCTACGATATCACATCAACAGTATATAATATGAAAATATTTTATGATGAATCTAATGAAACCGATATGATATTGTAGATATTTGTATTTTTTATAGACTTGATCAAACTTAAAAGATGTTTGATTTAGAATTAAACTACAACTTCATTCGTTCTAAAAAACTTGAAGTTCTAGGTTTGTCCTAATCAAACATCTCTGTGTTTGATCAAGTCTATTGAAAAATATGTTAACATCTACAACATCACATGAAAATATTTTTATGACGAATATAATGAAACTAACATGATATTGCAGATATCTTTATGTTTTTCTTTAGACTTGGTCAAACTTAAAGATGTTTGATTTGGAATAAAACAAGAAATTTATTTTTCTGAAGTGGAGGAAGTATTAATATAGATAGAGCAAGGCATCTTACTTGTGCATCCGTTGGGCAAGTAGGCGTCGCCCTGGTAGCCACTGGAGCACTTGCAGTTGTAGCCAGGCCCATTGGTGGAGTCGACGCAGTCGCTGTGAGTGCTGACACAGGCGTACTGGTCCGTCTTGGACGCTTGTTTGCACGAAGGTATGTCACCGGAGATGGAGCTGTTACCGCGAATGGCCCAGTCCAGCCACACCGGCGAGGTCCGTTTCGTGTTCATCTTGAGGTCGGACCGGCGGAAGGTGTAGTTGTTCCTGTCGACGAGGAAGGCGTAGTCACACGGGCTGTACTCCATCATGGTGGAGTGGTCATACTCCCGGAAGTTGAAGTAGTTGTCGGTGAGTCCCGGCGGGATGCTGACGTGGCAGCATCCGACGCCGTCGCAGAGGCCGTCCTGCGCGCTCGCCGAGTTGTTGCAGTAGGACATGCACCCGGTGTTGAAGGCGTTGGCGTCTGCGCCACCCTCGGTCCTCTTGCTGGCCACGTAGCCGACAGTGTTGCAGCCGACGACAACGAGCATGTTGTGCGTGTTGGAGATGCGGTACACGCCATCCTTGTTCATCGTCGTATTTCCATAGTCCCACTTGTAGGTGTCGTCTGGGTCGGAGACGTTGTAGCATTGCCACCCGATGGGGAGCATCACCTGCGACTCGTCTGGATCCAATGTCAGCTGCACCACCCGAAGGGGCGTACCGGCAAGCACAGGGCCACTGTTGATGCACTCGACCTCGAAGCCTTCGCGGAAGCAGCCAGGGCCGATGCCAAAGGGGTAGGGGATGTCCACGCCGCCGCAGCTCGGCAGACACCCACCATGAGTCGTCGCGCCGGTAGCTGCCGCAACCGCTGCTGCAAGGAGCAGCAGCATGGTCGTCAATGCCGTCCACATTTGCAGCATGCTGACCGGCCGCATGTTGGTTTCGGGCAAGTCGCTGCTTTATAGTAAGAAGCAAGCATACTTTTGTACAGCTGAGCTTGAGCTGGAAGCATGCTTGCCTGTCCTGTCTGTCATGCCATCCACATCACTATTAGCACTCTAATTAAATTTGTTTTCGAGAGACACTCCAATCAAGTTGTTACCGCTATTTGCTGTTGGGGAACACAGTCATCGTGTATGTGGACCTTCTGTGAAATTGGGCAGGGTTCTCAAATGCCTTAACTCGACGGTTTGTACTAGACATCAGATATGGCGAGAAAGAATTGCCATGTGTGCCGGCAGGTTTTTGGTGGCCTATCGTCAAACTAAATGAGCGGGAGGTCGCAAGCGATGACGGCAAAGGCGCTTCCTTGACCTTAGAACGACGAGCACAAGTGAATTTGGGTGATTCCCTAAGCTGCGTACTTGGGCGTTTCTGGGAAAATTTGGATCACACAGTCCAGCAATATCGGAAATAAAAGTCCAGAAAGTCTGAGCTTTTATTTCTCAACAGTACCAGATGGTGGCAGCCATGAGAAAGCCTGGACTATTGTGAAAAAGAAGCTCTCTATTTCACAACAGTAACAGATGAGTTCGGGCAGGAGCGCCGTCCAGTTCGGTATGACGTAACGTACACCATAAATTAACCGCCCTCTTGTTATTTTTTTATCACAAACCACTTGCGTTTGCTACCAGCAGGTTTGACCTTGCAACCCCAATTATGTATCACATGTGAGCCTGGCGGCATTGAGCAGATTGAATATTTGCTGTTGCGTTATTAACCTGATATTTGCTGGTGGATGATAACGAGAGAAAAGTTCTTTTCTCAAGAAAATCTGGCCAAAAATCAATAGTTAGATCCACCTCTATCAAGGAGTGCCAGCACTATAGACTATGGAGGTCTTGATGACTTGCTATGTCCTGGTTGGTCGTTTTCTTATTGTTGCACAGCTAATGTACTTACCTAGTACCACCTAACTGCCAGCACCCTAACACAGAATATAGTGTAGTTATTAAAATTTGCAGTGCACATGCCTCGCCTTCCATGACCAGTAGTAGTCGGGTTTCTATATTCTCCCTTTTCAATATACTATACGCATACTTTTGTGTATATTCTAGAAAAAATGATCATGCGCAACACACTCAAGGTATGACATTGTTGTTTTTACGAGTAATGTTTATAGGAAACTCAAAACTAGCTGGTGCTTATGAAATGAAAGACAAAATAATCTGTATTGCACATGCCTCGACTTCAATGACAGCTGTTATTAGCAGGGTGGATTAGGAGAGTAGGGTGTGGTATCGAGAATATTGCTTCGTGCGGGGTGGGTGGCCTTGTGGTGCTGTTGGATAGGTGGACTTTTGGTGCGTACAAGTCTTTCATTTGTGTTTGTGTTGGACAGTTGATATGTTGAATGCCCTGCCTTGGTGTAGTGTTGAGAACGTCAATGTAGTTGGGTTTCTATGGCCTTTCTTCTTCAATATATGATATGTGTGATTGTGCATATTTCAGGAAAAATGATTACACATTGTGAGCTCAAAGTATGACGTTGTTGTAATGTTTATCGTTGAAGGTTCAAGAAGCTAAAATGTGGCTGGTGCTTACAAAATGAAGGGTAAATTATCATGGCAAATTAAATCACCATGCAGAAACCATAAACATAAATAAAAGTTAATAATTAATATGGCCATTCGAACATGCATGACACAGAGGTGTTCGTCATGACAATGCGAACATGATCAACTGCTGTAGGTATTGTGGTAGCTGTGTACATACAATACACAAGTTGCAGTTTCAAAAGACTTGCAGCCCTACTTGACCTTGACCTCGACCGAAGCAAAAATAATTTTTTGCCAATAATCGTGTTTGCAGATTGTTGCACTTAGTTTTCTTTTCAGCCCTAGGCACTCGGCACAGCTGCAGATTCCAGCAGTGCAAAATAATAATAATATAAAATCACTTATACCACCGGACATGTGCAAAAATTGTGTGTTAAGTTGAGTCGACCACATCTGGCTATGAACATTCAAGTTTGTGCGCGTTCATGCAACTACGACCGTGGGGTGTTAGCTATGTTTAACACACCATCGAAATGACAGTTCCAGGATCTAATCCTCCATGCTAAGGTAACTACAACCCACCAACCATTTTTCCTATCTATGGCATCGGTCACTGGCCTCGGGAAGGTAACTACATCTCCAATAAAGATGTACTGAGATCCTCTGCAGTACTGTATGGTGCAATAGTATTGGTGATACATGGGGTCGGATTCATACGGCAGCTACGGTACTGCACTAATTCCTCGCCGCTACATTTCACGGCAGAGGCGCCGCCAACACAAAGGAGTCAGAACCCATCCAAATCAATTTCTGGTCACTTCTCTTACTTAATTTGACTAGTACGACATATATCCAAAATGATAATTATTTGTGATACACTATATGTTACTACATGACTCGCATTGCATGACTCTCGTAGGGACATAGGGTTACATGCCTCTGTGCATGTGGCGTACACAATAAATTAACCCCCACCCCCACCTCCATCCCCACCCTCTTTTTATGAAGGACTTGCATTAGCTACCAGCAGGTTTGACCTTGCGACCCCAACTAATGAATCACATGTAAGCCTAGTGGCATTGAACAGATCAAATACTTGTTGTCGCACTAATTAACCCGAGATTTGCTGGTGGATGAACATAATGAGAGACAAATTCTTTTCTCCAGAAAATCTGGTCGAAAGTCAATTGTTAGATCCACCTCTATCAAGGGGTACGAGTAGACTATGGAGGTCTTGAGGACTTGCTACGTCCTGGTTGGTCATTTTCTTATTTTTTGACAGCTAATGTATGTACCTACCCTTAACTTCCAGCACCCTGAAACACAGTATACTGCGCACATGCCTCGCCTTCAATGACAAGTAGTTGGGTTTATATATCCTTCCTTATTCATTACATTAAATGCATACTTTGTGCGTATATTACAATACTGAGAGGGTTTATAATCAATATAGCCATTCGAACATTCGTGACACCGACGTGCTTGTCATGACTATGCGAACATGATCAACTGTTGTAGGTATTGCGGTAGTTGTGTACATACAATACACAAGTTGTATTTTCAAAAGACTTGCACCCCTGCTTGACCTCGACCTCGACCGAAACAAAAATTATTTTTGCTGAAAAAAAACGAGTCAATTGTAAGAAACCACCACATTTGCGGCTAGGTTTGCAGAAAACCACCAAGGCGCCCCCGCGCCAGCCGCTCGGGTGCAGCTTCAGGCTGAAGGGGACGGTGGCCAGCTGCTCCGTCCCCAAGGCGCTGCCGCTCCGACTCGCCGGCGCCGTCCGGCGCGCGCTTGGCGGCCGCGAGCCCGATGAACAGCCGCGGGTCCTGATTGGGGACCGGGGGCCTGATTGCCTTTTCTGTAAATATCTAGGGGTGTGTGTGCTAATTTTTTGCCAGTTAAGCTCCTTACAATCTGGCCCCACTTGTCAGAAAGTGATCAAACGGGTCAAATCACCCAATCAGTGCTTTTTGCAACGACTTAACAAATTTTCCGGTGTTTTCTGCAACGGATTAACGAGTTGGTGGTTTCCTGCAAACCTAGCCGCAAATGTGGTGGTTTCTTGCAATTGACTCGAAAAAAAACCAAAGATTAAAACAATTTGAAACCCAAACAAATTAATGCAGCTGAGTCATAATCTCCTGGTTAGTTCAAGTTCGGTTTTGGTCACAATCTCCATGCTAAAGATGTCTTGGGTTTCATTGATCTCATTTCTAGTTTCCATTTGCCCTTATCCATTCAAGCACATCAGTATTTTTTTACCACTAGAGTTGTTGTTGGCTGATTTTTCCTTAAACCCTCATGGATGTGATTCTTGGAGGTGTCCCTTATCCTCTAGGTTAATAGCGGCTGTGGCACTGGCCAAAGCGGAAGCGCCGGACGTACGGATGGCAGTGTTATTGAATGGCCTCCGCGCGGGAGGAAGATGCCATGTTGAAACTTCCTTCCAGCGCAAGCCGTTGGGTATGGAGGCCGCCTCCATATCGGCGCCTCCAGCCTCCCAATATGGAGGCTCATGGGTTTGATTTGGAGCATGCTTCATAATTTATGCAGGCCGAGGGGCGTATGGGGACTCTGCTAGAGTGACCTTTTCGGAGACAAATGTTGCACTGGCGGTTATTACGCCGATCAGCTTGATATGGCGACTACTGCAGTTTCGATTACATGATACACATACTTGTGTGTATTGTAGAAAAATAATGATTGAGCAAGCTCAAAGCATGGCATTGTTGCTTACGAGTAATGCTCATCATTGAAGGTTCAACAAACTCAAAACTGGCTGGTGCTTACGAAATAAAAGACAAAATAATGCGGGTCAAATTTCAAAACACCGAAGCGCACCTCACCACTTCCCTTCTCATCTCGATTCTGGCAGTTGGGCTTCCACTGATGGGAAAATATAACGCACCGGCGATTGTTGCATGCTGTCCCCAGCTAGACAGTGGACACCAAGGAACTGTTGTATTTCCGTTATGAATATAATGGAAAGGAGTTGTTGCCCAGTTCAAAGAAAAAAAGCTGGACACCAAGGAGAGCTAGTCAGCAGACTGCGGGTGACCGAGCCCACGTTCACGCCAGGCAGAAAACTCCATATACATATACTAGACACACATGCACAAAGAGCCAATCATTGCAGCAAAAGTCTTCCCTCATGAGTTGACAATTTGTGCTGGATCTAGATCTAGATAGGGATCAATTCACACATAGGATAATTAGAGGTACAGCTAAAGATGCGAAAGCGATCATAAGTTTAATGTGCAACTAGCTAGCACTTAATGAATTAATTCCGAGCTGTTAGTCATCAGACACGAAGTAGTACTAGTATAGTGGTTAAAATGCATCTTGCTCGACAGGAAAGCATTGGTTCACTACAGCGCCCATATACATCTGGATCAAGTCCCACATCGGCCAAGGCCAACTGACGTTCTCCATCGCAAGGGCTTGCACTCCGGCCGTCTCTTACAGGTTAGCGTTTCTTCTTCCTGCTTCTACGATATTATTCCAGTATCTGTTTTTACCCCTTCTGAACTTCTGCGGGTTGCTTCCAATAAAGGCCACTTTGTATTTACTCATACTTTCTTCAATATATACTCTGAAGTCTGAACACACACCCCTCTGTGGATAGTTAGTTGATCGATGATGTAGCTAGAGTTCTACCAATATTTTCTTGCGAGTTTGTACTTTTGGCTTCCTGTAGTTTCCGACCCCAACTTTGCTCAGCTCTTCACCTCCGAGTTTACATATCCAGCTATATGCTGTGTGTGTTAATTACTTCCTCTATGCACACATGACCACTTAAGAAAGATTCTCGATCTTGAAGTGATGGAGTTCTCGAACTTGCATGTGTACTAACCTTAAGTAGTGGACTATATATATGTAGTAATCTTCTTCTTTTTCCGGAGTTGGTTGTACCATATCTAGATGGAATATGAAGAACTCATAATCCTCCCGAGCTCCTCCTATATGTGTAAAACATTCAAGGCCAACTGCTGGTCAAAGGCATATCCGCATGAAACAAAGTGCATAATGTATTTTGTATAGGTGGCAGTATGCCACTAGTGAGTTGAACTGCTTGTTTGTCTGTTTGGGTTACATAAAAAATCAATCACCCCACGATCATCGTAAGTTTTAGAACTTCTGCCAAATATGGTTGCATATACCGAACATGTATCTTTGGAATGACACTTAAAGCATCTTTTTTTTTGCTTATATTTTTTATGCAGGGTTTCAGCACATCACTGGACATCGATCTCGCTAGATGTTCTAGTTTGTCCTTCACATTCTACCTATAGGGTTGCAGCTGGTTAAGTCACACCAGTAGGTACAGCTTTAGTTTCTTCTTGAATACTCGTAAGTTTAGTTATATATTCACTTCTATCCTACTCCCTATTTTGGTTATAATGACATATTTTACTATGGGACGGAGGGAGTAGTAAATTAATCAACTTATGTCAATCTGAATTGTTGAGATGTCTAGCATTTGATCTATTTTTACTCGCTGTGGCTTCTTCCGCACATGCCTTACATTTTTTCCCCTTGAACGATGATGACTAGAATAGTCTTTCTTAAACACTGTAAATCACACTTTCGGGTACTCAAGACAACAAATAAGATTGTACTTCAGTATAGATTTGTATAATGGGTGTGTTTGGTTGCTAGCGTAACACATGCATGCTCTGGGAGCGAAATCCAAGCTGTTTGGTTGCTTGAACCACAGTGAGAAATGTGCCTGCACGTTCCTCAAAGCAGCCCTTAGCTTGGCCCGGGAGGGAAGCTTAAACCGGCGGGTTCCTTCGATGCATGCCCGAACCGGCGCAGAGGTCTCTATTAGCTCAATGCGAGGAGAGGGAATAATGCAAGAAACCAAATGAACTGCAGAATTTGGTCTAGACCTTGTATTAGCCCATACGTGCTTTACCGGGCCAGGTTCCAGGAAGCCAAAAAATGGGCCTAGCAACTAAACACGCCCTATGCATTCCCCTAAACTTTAACTCGTGAAATAGCCCCCTAAAACTTCACTTCTCACTTCATGCCCGTGAATGTGCTGTGTTCTGTGATTCATGCCCCGCGTGAGTATTTCCGTGTGACATTAGAGGGGTAAGAAAGAACCCCTGCTGTCCCCCAAGTCTCTGGAAGGCTTGCCGGCGAAGCCATGACGGGGTGGGTGCTAGGTCACCCATATGATTACTTGATCGTCGGACGGTGCAATGCGGCGAGCGATGTTGTCGTTCTGGTGGTGCACCGCAGTGGTCCGACATAGGAACCCCCCTCGGCCGCTCTCTCTGTTGGAATTAACCATGAGTCTGTGTCCGGCTCGGACCAGAAACAAGTCACCGAATAGGACTCGTAGTAGTTAGCTAGGTTAGCTTCTATATAATCCTATGCACCCCGTGTAATCTTGGTAACCCAGACCAAAAGAAATAAAATCCCAGGAGCGACACGCTCCTGTTGCCATCCATCGGCGTCCCGTGTTCACGTGTGTGTGCCGCTGAACTAGCTCGTATCGATCAGGCAAGCCGGCAGCTTGTATTTTCTATGCGTGCGTGTGTTCGGTTGACGGAAAATCGATCCAGCAGCCTGCTAGTCAGCTTGGTGTGTACGTGCAACTTGCCGTGTACGTCTACGTCTATCTCTCCGACGGAATCGGTTAGCTCGGAAAGTACTCGAGCTAGTCTCGTACGTGCGTCTCGCCGGAAAGTACACGGCGGATCGAGGCCGGGTCTGTGCCAACACTCTCCATCACGCCTCTACGTCTCGTGCTAGCAGGACCTCAATCCCCAGCATCTCAACCTCCGCCGCCATCCAGCACGCTGCCACTGATTTTGTGGGCTCTCCGCTTGATGCTGGCGTCGGGGATTTGGGGGCGGCGGGGGGGAGGGGTGCTTCATTGCTGGACGGCTTCGGACGGAGTTCCTCCTAGAGTCGGCCATGTCGGGTGGCCTACGGGCCATTGGCATGGAAGGAGTGTCCTCTCTCACAAACTAATACAGAGCTCTCTCCTTCACAAAGTGGGCTAGCAGGCTCGCCAAATCCATCTAGGGGGGTTGGGGGCCAAGGAAGCGCCCTATTCCGGCAAGGGTAGGCACAACCTTGCTATGTGACTGAGATTCCTGGGAAGGAAGAAGGAGGTACCTTCCACCGCAGGTGGATAAAGTACGGTACGACATGGATATACCCCGACAACAGGCAGTGGGGTGAGGCAAGACGGGCTCAAACTAGGTATACATGTGGGGGTGATCTTAGATGTCGTGCAACTATAGTGGTGGCCGTCCTCTCCTTGGTTGTGAGGATGGATAGAGGCGAGGCAGTGGGTGGTCCCAATGTTGACATTGATTTGGCGGCAGCGGCTCCTTGTTTCTGATCTGGGGGCCTCGTTAGTGGCGGCGATCCTTCCCTCGGGTTGGTAAGGCGACCTTTGTACCTCGTTGTTGCATGGGCGAGACTCCGAGCGAAAGATTTGCGTTTAGGCAGCGGTGATGCCTATGGGTGTTACATCACTCAAGAGGACGCCATTGCGGTTACTCTCCTCATTCCAGATATCCAGGTGAAAACTCTAGGCCGTCATTTTGCTCTACTTGAGTTCCCAAGTGCAGGAGTTTGTAGCTACCAACATGATTCTTCCTTTTGTGAGAAACCAAGATATCAATCAATGAATATAACAATGTCTTCCAATAGGGGCAAATTTAGGCAACACAAGTGAAATTTCACTAGTGCCCCCAACAATGCTAACAAGGATGTCAACCTTCCTAGTCTTGCTTGTATTTGGTTGCTAGCTATCCCACTATGGGATAGGGATAGTCTATTTTTGGATGGCTACCACCTATTTGGTTCATGGGTGAGTAGGGATGCCCAGCCAGATACTTTGAATATTCCATCAAAATCGGGCTCCGCATGTCTGCGAGAAAGTCAAGGATCCGGGCATCCCTCGCGAGCATGCCGTCAAACGTTTTTTTTGCCACAGCGAAGGTGAGTGCGCGGCGCCCTGGCTTTCTCCTTCCTTGCCGTTCCCTCTCTCCTCCCTTTCCCCTCTCTCTCTGAAAACACAAATGCCTGCACTAGATCTGTCGGGATCCTCCCCGTACGGCTGTGGCGGCTGCTGCTAGCATGCATGCTCGTTCTGCGTCGGCTGCGGCTCGATGCCTGCTATCCAAACGGGGCAGCGACTTTTGCAGTCAACGGCGGATGCGGTCGTCCGCCCGGCCGCCTGCGAACTCCGCCGGATGCGCTCGTCCGTGGGCAGCGACTGGAGCGCCTCTTCTTAATCCCCTTGCACGACGCAACGACTGCCCCTGGCGCGTCGACAGAGAAGGCGGAGGTGTTGCACAGGCGGGAGCACCGGGTCACCATGGCCAGCCCGACCACGCAGAGCATGAAGCAGAGCACCGCCGCCAGGATGAGCAGCGTGTCCGTGAGCATGCTCGTACCACTGCTGGCCGTCGCCGGCGCGGTCGGGCGGTTGACAGACGGATGCAGCTGGTGGCGCGACATTTTCCCCATTGGTTCTGTGTGGGACGTGGAGAAGCAGCCGGACGCGGCGGCGGCGCATGTGAACCTGGTGTTGCGGTGGCTCTGCGTTGTCCCCGGACAGATGCAGCGGAGGTGGCCGCTGCGAACCTGCTGCTATGGGGCGACGGAGGAGACCGGGGTGCGGATCTGCAGCACGTCGGCGCTCCTGGCTCAGCAGCCTCGTCGGACTCCGGCGAAGGCTGCCGCCGTTGTGAGCGCACACAACTTGCTCGACGTAATGCTCAAGAGAGAGGAGAGAGAGGAGGAAGAGTCAACACACCTACGTGGCATTTTTTGGCAAGTCAGGTCCTGACGAGTGAGCCCCTCCTGTCATAAACGCGCGCAAACGACCCTAATACACCGGTCAGTGTTGTTTGCCAAAAGATTACACTAGACATGGTGTTTTCTGCCAAAAATATGTAAGGTAGTCTTTTATGCAAACGGGGCCTTCAAAATAGTGGTTTTCTGCAATTTACTCGTGAAGTGTAGATAAATTACTTGGAAATGGAAACTTTGAAGGCCTTTTTTTAGAAAAGAAGGATATACCCCCAGCCTCTGCATCTGGGCGATGCATGCAGCAATTTTATTAAT
Organism: Triticum aestivum; assembly: GCF_018294505.1. Taxonomy (NCBI): domain Eukaryota; kingdom Viridiplantae; phylum Streptophyta; class Magnoliopsida; order Poales; family Poaceae; genus Triticum; species Triticum aestivum. The sequence continues at coordinate 8,020,238 of NC_057796.1, forward strand.
TATTCACAATGACCTTATTATAAAGTAATGCATCAGTAAGTCTGAATGCACTATCTTTTGACAACACCTGTCGCTACTTCTATCTCCTTGATGAAGGGGTGCCCAATGTCCGAGCCTAATACTAAACAGATATCGCACCAAAACCTAACATCTAAAGCAGGATGCCCCAACCCAATCACAATACCGGGACTAGGTCACACACCAGTCCGGCACACTCTCAGAGGCCACTGACGCTGTCTTCCACCGATCCATCTCCAGAGCAGGTACTGACGCACCGACCTTGCAAGGCCTGCCGTCGATGCCACCACGGCGCCAAACAATGCCACCATCCTACACGTATCCATCCACACGCGCCCGTCGCCGAAACTTCGCAGTGCCATGCCGCTGGGATCTGTCATTGGCCTTGAGGTAGATGTAACACCGCTCCTCCTCTTGTCCCCTCCAGCCAGCTCCTGCTCCAAAATGATGCCCCTAGGAGGGAGAACGACACTGAAGGTGCCGTCATTATTCAATCCGATAGACCTAGATCTAGGGTTTCCCCTGAAACATCCCGATCATGTTGACACAACTTGCAACGATGACGCCTCAACAGGGAGATGACGTGCACGATCTCGCCGCCGACTTAATTCGAGCACACCCTCGCCATGTAGACGTACGGTGTCGTCGGAAAGCCAGTTGAGGACCTCCGGCCGCCCCGCCCCGGCCTCATCACGCATAGCCGGCCGGCCAAAGCCGAACCACGACAGATCTGGCCGGGACACCAGATCCATGGCCACCGCCGCCACCCATTACAACGGAGGATGCCACCAGAGCACCTCGCCAGCCATGGGTTTGCCGCCTGCCGCCGCATAGCTAGGACGCCACCATGGCTGCCGCATGAGCACACCCCGCACGAGGCGCCCCAGCGGCCTCGTGGTAGATTCTGCGCAACCCTCCTGCCCTAGCCCTTTTGGCGCCACGTGCCGCCACCACCGCGGCCAGTGTCGGCGGTAGTGATCTGCCTCGCGGAAGGGCTGGCAGAGTGAAGGAGTTGCCCCCCCGGCGTCGCCCTGGGTGGCGGTGCGAGGGGGTCGGGATTCGGTTTAACTGTTTCATCCAAGGTAATCAGCTGCTAATGCTTATATGTGTGTATGTGATGTATGTTCTTTGTACCTCAATAGATTATAAATCAACCCTGAATCTAGATGTTCGAGTGTACCTCAACCGTGAAGGAGTCCCGTATTAAAACAATAGTGAACGAGTCCTCCCAACCCATTTTTATCATTCCAATCAAACAAATTTGTGGCTCCTCACACCCACCCAAACCAAACACAACTTATGGCTATCCCTGGCCGGTTGGTTGGGGATACCCACAACCACTTATAGTATCTCTCAAACCAAACACATCCGTTGGCAACACAAATGAAATTTCACTTGTGTCCCCAACAATGCTAATAAGGATGCTAACCTTTCTAGTCTTGCTTGTTGCACAAGATAATAAGTGATAATGTGATAGATAATATTTTTTATATTTTGGGAATAAAATATAACTGAAAATGTAAGTGCTTATAGAAGTTGTTTGAAGAAAGGGGGCACCGTAGAACTTGTGCAATACTTTCCGCTAGTGTTGGGAAGGTGTGCATGGGTACAAATATTGTTTAGTCGAAACTAATCGCTAGACCGGTGGCAGGGGCAAAATTTGATGCAGTAATTAACTGTCATATAATTAACTCTCTCTCTTTCTCTCTCTGTGGTGGCAAGGGCAAAATTTGATGCAATAATTAACTATCATACAATTAACTCTCTCTCTCTCTCTCTCTCTCTCTCTCTCTCTCTCCCTCTCTCTCTGTGGGTGTGTGTCCTGGGACACCATTTAACAATACAGCGGTCTATCCAATAGTGCAAATGTTGTTGATCCAGGAGCAGAATCAGTCCGGGAAGCCTCAGCACTTCACTATGTCCATCATTTGATGACATTTTAGGATGACAACTTGCTACGTCCCGTGATTTTCGGGCTTCGTTTGAATTTTTGGGAATTAAAACGGCAACAACCAGCATATCGGCGACCTAGTCCTGGCCCCCCGATTGTTAGCCCTCATGTCCTTTGGTCCCACAAGGCCTAGATATAAACTAGAGACCGTAGGTAGAAATTTTCAACCCATTTTCGGCCATACATGACCACTATCCCATTTTTCCAATACCAAAAAATTAGGCAACTAAAAAATAGCACGGTTAATTATGTGACATACCTCTCATGTTTTGGACTAATTAAACATGTAGCATGTGGTGTCTCTTTCTCTATGGCCGCATGCAACATTTGCATTAATAACACCATGGTAGGAGGTAATATCTAATCAATTATTCTCAGGAAGAGATAACGATATTGTATATATGCAAATTGGATTTTTGACAGTGACCTTGTATTTTGAATTGGAGGAACTAGTAATCTTCTTTTTCTGGAGTTGAACCATATCTAGACTCAATATGAAGAACTCATCCGCCTGGGCTACATTTGTAGAACATTCACGACCATTTTTGGTTGGAGGCATGCATATCCGCATGAAACAAAATGCCGAATGTATTTTGTATTGGTGGTAGTATGTCGCTAGCGGGTTGAACTGCTAATTTTTCGTTGGGGTTACTTAATAGTGAAACAAAATCAATCACCAAGCTCACCATAAGTTTTGGAACCTCTACTAAATATGTAAACATATACTGAACATTTTCTTAGATATAAAACTTAATGCATATTTTTGTGTATTTTTTATGCAGGGTTTGAGGCTTTGAGCTAATCACTGGACATCGATCTCACTAAATGTTCTAGATTGGTTTTCGCATAACACCTAAAGGGCTGCAGCTAGTTAAGTAACATTAGTAGGTACGCCTTTAATTTCTTGTTGAATACTCGCAAGTTTAGTTTGCTGGTAAATTAATCAACTTATGTCAACCTGAATTTTTTAAATGCCCGACATTCCTTTTTTCACTCATGTGCTATGGTTTCTCTCACCACACGACTTATATATTTCTTTCCTTGAATAAATAGTGATAGGAATAGTCTTTCTTAAACGTTGTAATACACTGTTGTAGGCTATGTTTCAACGGAAAAGCACACTTTTGGGTACTCAAGAAAACAAATAAGATTGCATTTGAGGACATATTGGTATAATGGGCTTCTCTATGCTTTCCACAAAGTTTATCTCCTCAAATAACACCCTAAAACTCAACTTCTGCATTCATGCCCATGTGGATAGTGGGGACGTGGCTAGGTAGCACTAAGGACAGCGGAAATCGGTGCCGGTTGGTCATAGGCTTTTGGAAGCATGATGACAGCTGCTGGCAGGGTCGGGAGCGGGCGAGGCGGTTGGGCTCATCGGGTGGGAGGGAGATGAGGATGTTGTCGACGAAGAGGTCGGCGAGCAGCAGTGTGTCGACTGGGTTTTGGCGGACTCATGTCAGCAACAGGCAATTGGTGGAGGGTTGTAGGGCTGCAATGGGCGATTAGGAGTGAGCCAAGGAGTGAGGGTCAAATTACGACCACCTTTGCTTGATCAATCGATGAGGCGGAATGGAGGAGGCTGGGGATTTCAGTGAGGGAGTCGTGTAGCAAGAAGAGAGGGCGTTGGCTATGGTCGGAGCTCAGCGGTGTGTACTCACGTGCCTCTGCGGCCACTACGGTCAGCAGAGATTACCATCGGTCCCATGATCTCACGAGAGAGACAAGAGGGGGGGAGGGGGGTACAAAGGGAAACAGAAGAGGTTACCTTCCTCCTATGGTTTATAGGATTTTGTCGGAATTCTAAAGGATAGGAATTTTACAAGAAAGAATAATATTTTAAGCCCTTAGGTTTGTAGGAATGGGTTCCTATTCCTATGCATGATAGGAATCAATTCTTCACATTTCAAAGAAAAAAAACATTAGCCTAGACTCAATGGAAAATTTCATATCCTAAGAATCAAATGACATCTCTTTCCCTATGGAAATGAGATATATGTCATCTCACATTCTATGGTTTTCCTACTCCCATGACATTTCCATCTTATAAACCAAAGGAGGCCTAAAGGAGAAAGCAAACTGTTTTCTCCAAGTTTGTGGTGGCATTTCCATGTAATTTTTCTGAACTCTGTCTTCCTTGTTGCTGAGGTCCGAGAATGGCAAGCTTCTCTCAATCTTGAATTTTTGCATTACATGACATTAGTCAGCATTTTGACTCAGCAGAGCTAGGGCGTGTAGCAAGGCTCCACCCATGGAGTCAGCAGTTCTAGGAGCTGGAGCGCTACCAAAGGCACCCTAACACTCTTTTTACAAATTTCTTGTTTGCGATGGATTTTTCTATGCAAAAACAAACAACCTAGAATTTCTATATTCTACAACTATATTGTTACATTACTCAAAAATACAATTAAAATTCGAATAAATAACTAGATTGTCAATGTATCAGTGTGTCGTTGTTGTCCTTTTGGAACTAGATCAATTTTCTATTTGGCATGGACATGGAGTATCTACACCCGAACTCAAATGCTCCTTTGTGAACAGTAAAATAAAAAAAATAGTAAAGAAATTCAAAAAATCTGAATTTTTTGGCAAACTTTGGCAAATGTTTAGTATGCTGGCAAAAATTTCAGCATGAAACAACATTCGTGGAAGGCATGGCAAAAAAATCAATATTCCAAATATGCTTGTTTTGAAAACATTTTGGAGCGCAGATTTTATTTTTGCCACGCCTTCCACGAATGTCGTTTGATACTGAAATTTTGCAAGCATAAACAACATTTCTCAAAGTTTACCACAAAAAAGATTCATAATTTTTTAATTTGTTTACTATTTTTTTATTTTACTGTTCACGAGGGAGCATTTGAGTTTAGGAACAGAATAGGACTTTCGATTTGGCATGTCCTACATATCCAAACTCTTGTTAAGAAAGACAGTATGTAGGACATGCCAAAGTCTTGTTAGAAATGTTGACGACCGTCTTCCCCTTGACATATGTCATCGAAAATTCTGACATAAATATAGGAAAATACGAGCACATATGGCAAGTCTAAAACTTAAACTTGGATGGGTTGGTTCCATCAAAAGAATCCTAACCATCCGAGCTACCCTCAGTTCATTGCATATACCATGTTCTATTCCTATCACAAATGGATTTGTAAAATAAACTATTTAGAGATATCCCAATTATTTTAAAGAATCTTTCTTTTTTATGCCCTTATTCGTGTGGTCGCACTACAGCTATCGGTGGAACTTTGCGTTCCAACTATGGGTAGTATAGGGGTCAGGTTCTGCTCACCGCGCTACATACCAAACAAAACAGGGGATGGCGCATGGGAGTTTTATTTCTAAACCTACCTTTCCGCGTAGTGCTATCGGCAGAACTGTCTTCCACTTCCAAACCCAAATTTTCAAATACACACTCACTTGCACTAGAACCGAAACTCGCAAGGACACGCAGATGCTGGGGCACGCACCTTCCCAGCTGTGCCCGGCTGCCTGATTATCTCATGATCTACAAAGTTGTTGAATTCCACATGAGGGCACGCCAAATTTTAAGTTTTTGTTTCTGAAACTTGTGATTCAGTCGTTCGCTCGTACCAAGTTTTGCGATGTTGTCATTCTCTTGAACCAAGTTTCAACAATTGAAACTTACTGAAGTTTTAAAAACTCATCAAAATTAATTCCAAATGTATCTTATTTGAAAGCTCACGTCAAAAGAAACAAGAATATCCAAATGGAGCTTAATTTAATCTTTTGGTTCAAAAGAGATAAAAGATTCAAAATTGAAAGTCGAAAGAGAAATATGGTGCATACCCCCGCCCCTGCGTGCCACAAATCTCCTCCAACATGCAGAATGGTATTCTGGCAATATGTAGCACCTTCGATCATGTGAGTGGCTGGAAGGGCCGTTTGCCAACTCAACCGATGGACGATGCCATGTGTCAATTAAATACCTTTTCATGGGGGTTTAGCTGTCAATTGGAACCGGGGGAGGCATTCCCAACCTTAGCACTGGATGTAGGGCTAGTTTGGAAAACATTCCCATTCCGACGCATGTTAGAGCCGAGTAAGGCGTACACAGAGACTTTTAACCTCCCCCGTTGATCTATGAAGGCGCGACACCAGGGCAACCCAACCCTAGCCGCCAGAACCACACTCCATCTCTGCTCCGCCGTGCCGGTGGGGGCTTGTGCAAGGTCACTCTCCTACACTGACGAGCACTATCCTAGTATGGAGTTGTGTCCTAGGCTACAGTGATACCCTTGTCTATTGCCCCTAATTTGCTTGTTGTTGGGCGTCTGGTGGTGCGTGAATGCTCAAGAAATGTGTGCCGATGACCGTCAGCCGTCAACGGCGATGCCTGCAACGCGGCATCCCACCCTTGTGGTGTTGTCCTGCACTCTTTGTTGGCTCCATGGATGTTGAGTGTTCTGTGCCTAGTCAGGGGTTGCTAGATGCTGGGGGCAGCAACGGAGGTGCTATTTCCCTTTTAGGAGGCGATGCCATGGAGTCTTGGTCCATCCAACCTCTTGCCAAGGTGCTGGATCCATGGTTGCTTCTCTGCCTACCAATCTCTTGCAACTCCTCTATAGCTCCTTCAAAGCCTCCCTGCTGCCGCAACTCGGTGCATCTTCCTGTCATCAACTCACAATTATGTGCGTTCCCCGCAAAAAAATTCACAATTATGTGCACTCCCATCTGGGAAATGACCCCATATCAAATGGAAAGGCTTTCGCCAGTGGCACTCTTCGAGGTCATGTCACTCCTGCATCGCTCATTCTCCCCACCTTCCATGGGCTATGACCAGCCTTACGGTAGAGAATTTGCATATTCATCTCGTGCATGAACGACTGAGCTAGTGATGGTGTACCTACTTGTTGATGATAGTTCGCGATGTTCCTGCTTGTGGTTTTGATGTTGCTTCAATTGGAGCCCTCTTAGTTTGGATACAAATTATTGAATGAGACACTAATGTTGAAAAATTTCTTAAATATATTACCAATGGGACAACACGTGTCTAAATGGACACCGACACCAAAAATGAGGAAAAATAAAATCTGGAGCTGAGCGGGCGGGTGGGCTCGCCAAAAAACTGAACATCTTTTTTGATAAGGGGTGGATTTTATTAGCACGCACACAACCAAAAGGAACACACACACACATAAAAATAGGCTACCTAATAGCAAAGTCATATTAAATTAGAGCTATGTGTAGGCAAGGAATAAAAGAATAAATCTAAAGCGGACAGATCTGTGATTGGCAAACTACAACAATGACCATATTCGCATCAGTCATCTCATAACACCATATGATCGACGAGGTTCTTCAATGGCAAAGACTTCTGGAAAGGAGCGATGCTCGAGCGCCATCGCCAGATCCAACCACCAAAGGCCAGAATCTAGTTTTTCACCCTGAAGAATCAGTCCAAGCATATACGAGCAATGCTTTAACAAGGTAACGACATAAAAATATTGCCATTGTCAGGTATAACTCACAGGGTCATGCCTAGGCAACCTGGAACTCGAGATCGGGTGCTCGTCGCAACATCATCGACGTCACCCATGTGTTGTCGCCACCACTTTCTTGCGATCCCAGCAACTACAGACAATGTGTGATCGCGGCCACTTCACAACCACTCTCCGTCAACCCTCGGTCCACAGTTTACATCTCATCGTTGAAGTCAACCACCGGATATGGAGAAAGGAACCCTCACAAAGCGCATTCCGTGGCCACTCGTCGGATAGAGTCCTGCATGTGCCCGTCGGCCCAGCGGTCAACATGGTCAAAACTAGAGAACGAAAGGCAGATCACCATCGCCAATGTGGGCGTGCCGCCTGCCGCGCGCCGCTTCCGCTGGATCAAGAGCACACAACCGCCAGATCGGCATCACACCTCCCATCAGGAAGCCAAATGGGGACGCCGCGTCGCTCAAACACGCGCCACCTTCAACCAAGTTGGATCCCCAAGCTAGCCCATGCCCAGACGTCGTCCACCACCACCACCCGCACGATGACATGGCTGAGGGCCTCCACCATGGCCAAATCACCCGGCTAAGACTCTGTGCGAGCCGCACCGCCCGCACCCTCCACAACGACCTTGATGTGCCACCGTGTTCATCCACATGCATCGTGCCCCATGCTGTCGTGCCTTTGTGCTCCAGATCTAGTTGAGCCCCCGTGCGCCTAGGTGCCTCGCGGCACCCGCGAACACAGAGAGGGAGGAGAAACCACTGCCGTTGCCATCAGCCGCATCGGCTTAGCCTGGCAGCGATGAAGGGGAGGGAGGGGAGGCCGGCTACGCTGGAGGCTCCACTTGTGTTCACCCGTGGGGACGGGACGCATGGGCGATACGGTTCGGTTTTATAGTTAATGCCTGCAAAATGTACTCAGCCTGTTTTACTAATTTGTTTTAGCAATATTCCAGTACACACATATTTTTATCTACTTGCTATTTTTTCTTGGCAAAGTTAATGGTTCTACATATGCACTATTACCGCGCACCTTCATCTTTTATCCGTTTTAATCTGCTATGCTATTACAATCCATTCATCAGCTAGTATTATTGTACTCGATCCCTGCTTCTTGTATTATGCATTATATAACTTGTTGGGTGTTCGTGTATTTTCAGGACCAGATGGCGGAGGCGATACTCCTTGCTGTGTCGAAGATTGGGGCAGTCATTCTGAATCAAGCAGTCACGGATGTGGTACAGAAGCTATCGAAGATTGAAGCTCTAAAGGAATTGCCAACAAAAGTCAAAAGAATCAATGTAGAACTAACGACCATGAATAATATAATTCTTGATTTGGGCACAGCACATCTCAGTAACAATGTCATCAAGGGTTGGATTGGAAATGTAAGAGATCTGGCTTACCGTGTTGAGGATGTAATTGATAAGTACTCATATGAGGCTCTTAAGCTCAAGGACGAAGGCTTCCTGCAACGGTACATCTTCGGAGGTTCACGCCATATAAAGGTCTTCAGTAAAATTGCCGAGGAAATTGAGGATATAGAGAAGGATATCATGCAGATCAAAGAGTTGCCTAAATATTGGAGGGACACAGTGCAACCCACAAACAATGATCATGCAAAGATTGATAAGACGCGGTCTGGTAGCTGCTTTCCAGGACTCTTTAGTGATGAGGATCTTGTGGGAATTGATGAAAATAGGAGCAAGTTGACTGAATGGTTGAGCACTGATGATAAAGAAAGCTCGGTGATAACAGTTTCTGGTATGGGAGGCTTGGGGAAAACAACCCTTGTGAAGAATGTGTATGATAGGGAAAAAGTCAACTTCCCTGATACTCATGCTTGGATTGTGGTGTCACAGGCATATGATGTAGTTGATTTGCTGGGGTCATTGCTCACCAAGCTACGGCTCACACAAGGGACACAATCTCCTCTTAGCATGGATGCCAAAGCTAATGTTTATGACTTAACAGAGGCAATAAGGAAGACACTACAAGACAGGAAGTGTTTAATCGTGCTTGATGATGTGTGGGACAAAGATGCATATACACAGATGTGCAATGCTTTCCAGGGTCTCCAAGGAAGTCGTGTTATGATCACAACACGGAAGGAAGATGTTGCCGCTCTTGCTTCACCTAGGCGTCGCCTGGTACTCCAACCATTGGGTAGTGCCGAATCATTTAAGCTATTTTGCTCAAGGGCTTTCCACAACAGCCCAAACTGTGAGTGCCTGCCAGAGCTCGTGACAGTGGCTGTTGATGTTGTTAAGAAGTGTCATGGCCTGCCATTGGCTATTATATCTGCTGGCAGCCTATTGTCCACGAAGCAACCAACAGAGTATGTATGGAATCAGATGTCCAAACAACTTCGGGACGAGTTTAAAGGGGATAACAATGTCCAAGCTATACTTAATCTGAGCTACCATGACTTGTCAGGTGATCTCAGGAACTGCTTCCTGTACAGCAGCTTGTTCCCTGAAGATTATGCAATGTCACGGGAGAGCCTTGTGCGGTTGTGGGTTGCTGAAGGATTCGTGATGAGGAAAGGAAACAACACGCCAGAAGAAGTGGCTGAGGGAAATCTGATGGAACTCATCGGCCGGAATATGTTGGAAGTTGTGGAGTGGGATGAGCTCTTCAGGGTTAGTAAATGTAAGATGCATGACATTGTCCGTGACCTTGCTCTTGCTGTGGCTAAAGAGGAGAGGTTTGGCTCTGCGAGTGATTCAGGCGAAATGGTTCGCATGGATAAAGAAGTTCGTCGATTCTCGACATCAAGTGGTTGGACTGACAGTAACACAGATGCAAGAGTGGAATTTCCACGGCTGCGCACCATCATGTCCCTTGCGGCATCTTCGTCCTCTACCAACATGCTTTCCTCGGTTTTCTCTGGATCCAACTACCTTACTGTTCTCGAGCTTCAAGACTCTGCAATAGTCGAAGTGCCAGCATCCATAGGAAATCTGTTCAATCTCCGCTACATCGGTTTGAGGCGTACCAATGTCCAATCACTGCCAGACACCATAGAGAAACTCTTAAACCTAGAGACATTGGACATCAAGCAAACAAGAGTAGAAAAGATCCCGCCAGGAATTGTAAAGATTGAGAAGCTGCGACATCTCTTAGCAGACAGGTTTGCTGATGAGAAGCAAACCGAATTCCGATACTTTGTCGGGGTTGAAGCGCCTCATATGATTTCCAACTTTCAAGAACTGCAAACTCTTGAGACCGTCCATGCCAGCAAAGACTTGTCCCTGGAGTTGAAGAAAATGAGGAAGCTGCAAACTGTTTGGGTTGATAACATTAATGCATCTAACTGTGACGACCTTTTCAAAACCCTCTCAGATATGCCCCTTCTTTCTAGCTTACTTCTCTCTGCATATGATGAGAACGAGAAACTTTCTTTCCTATCACTAGTGCCAATTTCCAAGAAGCTCCACAGACTAATCGTCAGAGGTGGCTGGGCTGATGGGACACTCAAGTGCCCAATATTTCAGGGCCATGGGAGGAATCTCAAGTACTTGGCTCTAAGTTGGTGTAATCTTGGGAAAGAAGATCCGCTGCAGTTGTTGGCATCTCATCTGCCAGCTCTAACTTATCTCAGTCTTAACAGGGTGAGTAGTGCAGCAATATTGGTCCTTTCTGCCGGGTCCTTTTCTAAGCTGAAGACACTCGTCTTGAAGTGCATGCCTAATGTCAAGCAACTGGATATTGAAGAGGGTGCCATTCCACACATTGATGGGATCTACATCGTGTCACTCGTGGAGCTGAATATGGTCCCTCGTGGCATTGAATCCCTTGGGACCCTCAAGAAGCTCTGGATGCTGGGACTGCACAAGGACTTCAAGGCCCAGTGGAATCTGAACCAGATGCACAACAAGATGAAGCATGTTCCAGAGCTCCGTTCCTAGCAAAAAGCAGCAATCTATCTCCCTCGGTTATTAAGAAATGTAAGGATTTCTTATGCATTGTAAGTGTGCGCACATTTAATTATTTGACAGGAGTCCTACGGTACTGTAATAGTATCAACAACTATTAATTTCTTTGTGATTGTATGTTGTCATGCATTGTTGGTTGTTTCTGTAATAATTCCTAAAACACCGGCCTTCCTTGCCATCAGGACATAAAATGAGAGTGAGTTTTTCATTATATATGATTTTCGCTGCTTGAATTCGCTTGATGTCATAGATAGACCGATTGTCTGGGCAAATTCTTTCATGACATATCAGGAAACTCTTCGGTCCTTTTCAATTGCTTCTGCAATCTGCCGCTTTTCTCTCTATGTTTCCACCACCAGGGCGATATTTTTTTGGCACAGTCCTAATCTCACCCTAGCAGATTATGTGACATGAAGATCGTTCAATTATGTGACATTTATGTTTGTGATGTTTGGAACACCCTAGCAGATTTGCCAGATTAAAATTCAGAGTCGAGAGACAGGCAGCAACTTTTTGAGATGCTAGCTCACTACTACTACTAGTTCTACAGATTTAAACGCTGGTGTCGAATTTCAAGTTTCACTGAAAACTTTTCGTCTGTATATATATATATAGCTTATATAAAATCAACGTCCTTACTGACATGGGCAAAAAAAGAAGCAGTATCATCAACATGAGCGGATCCGAAAACCTAAGCAAGCAGTGGTGTGGTGCAGTAAGTAAGTAGTACCTCCTGATCTTGGATTGTGAGACGAACGGCTGCTGCTTGCTGCCGTTGGGGTGGACGGGGCGGCAGATCGCCGAGACAGCCACCGATGTGGGGGGCGACGGCCGGGGATCAGCTCCCAGCCGTCTGCGGTTGCGGTTGCTTCTGCTGGTGGTGGTGGAGGTGGTTTGCGGAGACCTGCACATGCTTGCCGCCGTCGGGAGCGGACGGCGTCATCGTCGGCCGGGGATCAGCTCAACGCTAGCGGGCTGTTGAGGCGGCTGGGACGGATGATGAGAGTGGTGCGCGGCCTGCCGTCCTACTTCTAACATGGCCTGCTAGCCCACTTAAGCAAACAAGGCCTGCTAGCTCACTCGAAGAAACAAGGCCGAGTAGGCAGAGCCTCCCAGCCCACGACCAAAGCCTTCCCGTCTGAGCTTCAACTTTACTCAACTCTCCTTACAGAGTTTTTCTTACGCTCATGGTGTCATTGTGTCAAAAATAGTCGGGCAAACAAACACCTCGCCCTACCCCGTCACCGCCATCTGCCCTCGTCACCGTAGCGGTCATCCACCACGAGGACCCGTCGGCAAACCGCCATCTCCCTCCACCCGGGGAAGACGTTGGCCGCCATGTCCTCGTCAACCCCAGCCCTTGTAATCGCCTCGTTGCACTAGTGCAGAACCGGGCTACAGCACCGATTCATAAGGGCCTTTAGTGCCGGTTCTGCAACCAGCACTAAAGGGTGGGGACTAAAGATCACTCCCCTTTAGTACCGGTTATGCACGAACTGCCGCTAAAGGGCCATCACGTGGCACGAGCCGGCGCCGGGGACGGGGAGACCTTTAGTACCGGTTGGTAACATTAACCGGTACTAAAAGGCTAGGGGGTTTTGGGTTCAGGGTTTATTTTTTCTTTAATTTTGTGTTTTTCATTTTTTTTCGTTTGCTGGTATTTTACGATACTACATATTGTACACGTTATGCATATAAATATAAATAGAATTTCTCGTAGAACCGATCATATATCTCGCACCACCATATTCACACATACGCATGTACGTATATATATACAATTTGGTATATACAATTTCTCCTACATGGAGGCATTACTGCGGTAGCGGGTAATGGAATTCTTCTCTAGGATCTATGACCTGGTCGAGCAAAAATCCCGCTATTTCCTCTGCAATTGCTCGTACGCGATCCATTGGTAGGAGCTTCTGCCGCACCTCATTGAACTGTTAAGAAGGAGATCAATATGCATGTATTAGTTATGTGTCTAGATATCAATAATGATGTAAAAATTGTGTATATGTTCTGGCAAACGTACCCATATCTGTCTATCAGATGTGCTCCTTTTGGACGTCATCATGCGAATGTTCTCGCAAACGTAGTATGCACATAAATCATTCCCCGGCTCCTGCTTCATGGCCTGTACGAGAATATAGTTTAATTAGATAATAATTAATCAAGCATGATAATTAATGTTATTAAAACTATAAAATTAAAGAGATTGAATGGTAGCTAGCTAGCTAGTACTACTTAATTAATTACCGTGGGTCGATACCAATACAGTTTTTCTCTGAACGGGCCTGGAACGTCTTCAATGAACTTTTGCCAAGCCCTGCTGGCCCGCCGGCAAAGAAATGAATAAAGGAGTTATTAATTAGTTGATATCAGGACATGTATATAATGATTGAAATTACCTGTTGACTATCCCCTTCACGATTGAGTACTCTTTAGGTTTTATAAGCAGTGAGTCAAGTACTTCAACTTTTCCTTCTTTAACTTTAATGTCTACCAAGATCCAGTGGTACCTACATGCGCACGTTTGCATGTATAAATTAAGCGGGCATGTGCATAACACTCATCAACTAACCCTAAACCCTATGCACTTATTAACATCTAGCAAGTAACAAAAACAGAATTTGCAGTACAAGACAATGTGACTCACTGGAAGTTGTAAGGAAGTAGTATATCTGCATTGATATTGAGGCGCTTCAAGAAATCTAGCATGTTATTCTCTACTTCTTGTTTATAATGTTCATATGACCATATCTCTTCATTAATGGTATTTGGGTCAATGAACCCAATGCCATGGTGTCCAGTTTTTCTTATTTCGGACATCTTCATTCTGCATAATACCACAGAAAAGAATATAGTGAGGATAATTACAGGTAATGATCAACGAGAGCACTACAACTAGCTTGAGACTTAAATTACAGAAAGAAATCACTTACAGACAATAGCAACTGACGAGAGATTTGTCGAGTGCGTCATAATTGAATAACTGAAACCGTTCTGTATACTCAATAGACAGAGCTAGCTTATGGAAGTAATCCTCTTCCTTGACTTCCACCATGAGGGACTGTAGATTGTGGGTCTTGCAAATTTCCATGTACCATTGATGCAATTCATACATTCTCATTGGGAGGTTCTTGACCTCCTCGGGCTTGACCAAAGGTTCGCCGCGGACATATTTCTGTTTTATTTCCTCCTCTCTAAGCGGAGACATGGGCTCGATCTCGAGGAGTTGTCCAACAGTCATACCGAGCATTTCAGCCTGCATTATATGCTCCTCGGTTATTACCAGATTGCCCAGCTGGGGAACGTTAATGGTTTGCCCACATATATATAGGGCGCCGGTACTCTTATGTGTTGTTGGCACAACAAGCGGGGGGATCGATTGCGTCGCCTGTTCTCCCAGCTGGGGAACGGTTTTCCCGCATTTTTTGCTAGCTGCTTGGCTCGAGCTCGAGCTCAACTCCTTGTGTATTCGTGCTCGATGTGCCTTCCTGATTTGGCGCTCATAGTCTGAGTCAACAGGCTTGGGAGCTGGTGGTCTAGCCATACGAATAAAGTGGTCAATCGTTTCCTCAGGCACTTTCTCCCTTGGCGGCGGTGCCGGTTTCGGTCCAAAATGGGCGTCCACTTGGGCCTTCACTATGGCTGCGTTTTGCTCCTCGGTCATGTCGTAAGGCCTCTGAGGAAGAGGAGCGAGGCTTGGACCATATTTATATCGCTTGCCTCCGCCTGTACCTCCTGTACTACCTCGACTCGCAGCGCTGCGCACCATAGATGCGGCGGCTCTCTTCCCCGATTGCTGAGGCGGCGGAGACGGCTGACGTGGCTGAGTTGGAGCAGCAGGAGTGGCCTGCCGTGCCGGACTTGAAGTAGGAGGAGTGGCCTCACGCGGTGTCGGACTTGAAGCAGGAGGAGTGGCCTCACGCTGTGCCGGACTTGAAGCAGGAGGAGTGGCCTGCTGCTATGCCGGACTTGGAGGAGGAGGAGTGGCCTCACATCGAGGAGTAGTCGGATGACGACCCGGTGTCGGTGGCATTCGAAAGATGATGCAATCCTTTCTCCATAGGATGATACAATGTATGGCCTCTCCTAGTGTGTGCTCCTCGTGTTGTCCAGGAATGTCAAGCTCTAGTCCCGAATATTGGTCCACCACCTCATCAACCATGACACGAGCATAGCCGGCTGGAATCGGGTTGCAATGGAAGGTTGCTTCGGGAGAATTTGTATAAGCAACGGCGTCCGCCACCATCATGGATATGTTCTCCATTTTGAATTGTAGCTCACAGTTAGTGTTCTCCATTATGTCATCCACAGGGTATCTATCCAGCAGTGCGTCCCCCGGGGCGGAACCAACGCTACTTCTCGGCATGGATGGGATGGTGCTATCCAATGCTGGATCATTCGCTAGCTGCTGCTGCTGCTGCTGAGACCCCCTTTCCTGGCTAAGTGAGTCGATCTGCTGCTGCTGCCGCTGGAATCTGAGTGCCAAGTCCGCGTGCGCTGATTCTAGGCCTTGAAGGCGTTCTGCTTCCTGCTTCCTCTGCTCCTCCTCCATCTTCCTCTTCTTCCCCTCCTCCATCTTCCTTCTTGCACGGGTCCTGTAGTCGTCATTCCATTCCGAAAAGCCCTCATACCAGGGAATAGCGCCCTTGCCTCGTGTTCTTCCCGGGTGTTCAGGATTTCTCAGGGCGTGCGTAAGCTCGTCGTTCTCTCTGTTGGGCGTGAACACCCCCGTTCGAGCATCTTCTATTGCTTGAAGTAACTTCCCTTCGGCTCCTTTTAGACTTGCCTTATTGTAAACCAGGCTTGTCTTCGGGTCCAACGCCCCCCATGCGCATAGAACCAAGTTCAGCACCTGGGGGGCCAGCTCCTAGTAACTGGAGTGACCCCTGCATCCAGCATCTCTTCCTCAGACTTATCCCACTTAGGCATTGCCACCGTGTTGTTGGAAATATGCCCTAGAGGCAATAATAAATGGTTATTATTATATTTCTTTGTTCATGATAATTGTCTATTGTTCATGCTATAATTGTATTGTCCGGAAATCGTAATACATGTGTGAATACATAGACCACAACATGTCCCTAGTAAGCATCTAGTTGACTAGCTCGTTGATCAACAGATAGTCATGGTTTCCTGACTATGGACATTGGATGTCATTGATAACGGGATCACATCATTAGGAGAATGATGTGATGGACAGGACCCAATCCTAAGCATAGCATAAAAGATCGTGTAGTTTCGTTTGCTAGAGCTTTTCCAATGTCAAGTATGTTTTCCTTAGACCATGAAATCGTGCAACTCCCGGATACCGTAGGAGTGCTTTGGGTGTGCCAAACGTCACAACGTAACTGGGTGACTATAAAGGTGCACTACGGGTATCTCCGAAAGTGTCTGTTGGGTTGGCACGGATCGAGACTGGGATTTGTCACTCCGTGTGACGGAGAGGTATCTCTGGGCCCACTCGGTAATGCATCATCATAATGAGCTCAATGTGACTAAGGCGTTAGTCACGGGATCATGCATTGCGGTACGAGTAAAGAGACTTGCCGGTAACGAGATTGAACAAGGTATTGGGATACCGACGATCGAATCTCGGGCAAGTAACATACCGATTGACAAAGGTAATTGCATACGGGATTGATTGAATCCTCGACACCGTGGTTCATCCGATGAGATCATCGTGGAACATGTGGGAGCCAACATGGGTATCCAGATCCCGCTGTTGGTTATTGATCGGAGAGGCGTCTCGGTCATGTCTGCATGTCTCCCGAACCCGTAGGGTCTACACACTTAAGGTTCCGTGACGCTAGGGTTGTAGAGATATATGTATGCGGAAAACCGAAAGTTGTTCGGAGTCCCGGATGAGATCCCGGACGTCACGAGAGGTTCCGGAATGGTCCGGAGGTGAAGAATTATATATAGGAAGTCCAGTTTCGGCCACCGGGAAAGTTTCGGGGGTTACCGGTATTGTACCGGGACCACCGGAAGGGTCCCGAGGGTCCATCGGGTGGGGCCACCTATCCCGGAGGGCCCCGTGGGCTGAAAGTGGAAGGGAACCAGCCCCTAGTAGGCTGGGCGCCCCCCCATGGGCCTCCCCCCATGCGCCTAGGGTTGGGAACCCTAGGGTGGGGGGGCTTCCCCCTTGCCTTGGGGGGCAAGGCAACCCCTTCCCCCCTTGGCCGCCGCCCTCCCTTGGAGATCCCATCTCCCAGGGGCCGGCGCCCCCCCCAGGGGCCTATATAAAGGGGGGGGGAGGGAGGGCAGCAACCAACAGCCTTGGGCGCCTCCCTCCTCCCCTGCAACACCTCTCTCTCTCGCAGAAGCTCGGCGAAGCCCTACCGGAGACCCGCTACATCCACCACCACGCCGTCGTGCTGCTGGATCTCCATCAACCTCTCCTCCCCCCTTGCTGGATCAAGAAGGAGGAGACGTCGCTGCACCGTACGTTTGTTGAACGCGGAGGTGCCGTCCGTTCGGCACTCGTTCATCGGTGATTTGGATCACGGCGAGTACGACTCCATCATCCACGTTCATTGGAACGCTTCCGCTCGCGATCTACAAGGGTATGTAGATGCACTCCTTTCCCCTCGTTGCTAGTAGACTCCATAGATGCATCTTGGTGAGCGTAGGAAAATTTTAAAATTATGCTACGATTCCCAACAGTGGTATCAGAGCCAGGCCTATGCGTAGTTACTATGCACGAGTAGAACACAAAGAAGTTGTGGGCGTTGAGTTTGCCAATTCTTCTTGCCGCTACTAGTCTTTTCTTGTTTCCGCGGCATTGTAGGATGAAGCGGCCCGGACCGACCTTACACGTACGCTTACGTGAGACTGGTTCCACCGACTGACATGCACTAGTTGCATAAGGTGGCTAGCGGGTGTCTGTCTCTCCTACTTTAGTCGGAACGGATTCGATGAAAAGGGTCCTTATGAAGGGTAAATAAAAATTGGCAAATCACGTTGTGGTCATACGTAGGTAAGAAACGTTCTTGCTAGAAACCTACAAACCACGTAAAAACTTGCAACAACAATTAGAGGACGTCTAACTTGTTTTTGCAGCAAGTGCTATGTGATGTGATATGGCCAGAAGATGTGATGAATGATATATGTGATGTATGAGATTGATCATATTCTTGTAATAGGAATCACGACTTGCATGTCGATGAGTTTGACAACCGGGAGGAGCCATAGGAGTTGTCTTTATTATTTTGTATGACCTGCGTGTCATTGAATAACGCCATGTAAATTACTTTACTTTGTTGCTAAACGCGTTAGCCATAGAAGTAGAAGTAATGGTTGGCGTGAAGACTTCATGAAGACCCAATGATGGAGATCATGATGATGGAGATCATGGTGTCATGCCGGTGACGAAGATGATCATGGTGCCCCGAAGATGGAGATCAAAGGAGCATGATGATATTGGCCATATCATGTCACTATTTGATTGCATGTGATGTTTATCATGTTTTACATCTTATTTGCTTAGAACGACGGTAGTAAGTAAGATGATTCCTTATAATAATTTCAAGAAAGTGTTCACCCTAACTGTGCACCGTTGCGAAGGTTCGTTGTTTCGAAGCACCACGTGATGATCGGGTGTGATAGATTCTAACGTTCGAATACAACGGGTGTTGACGAGCCTAGCATGTACAGACATGGCCTCGGAACACACACAATACACTTAGGTTGACTTGACGAGCCTAGCATGTACAGACATGGCCTCGGAACACGGAGGACCGAAAGGTCGAGCATGAGTCGTATAGAAGATACGATCAACATGGAGATGTTCACCGATCTTGACTAGTCCGTCTCACGTGATGATCGGACACGACCTAGTTAACTTGGATCATGTTTCACTTAGATGACTAGAGGGATGTCTATCTGAGTGGGAGTTCATTAAATAATTTGATTATATGAACTTAATTATCATGAACTAAGTCTAAAATCTTTACACTATGTCTTGTAGATCAAATGGCCAACGTTGTCCTCAATTTCAACGCGTTCCTAGAGAAAACCAAGCTGAAAGATGATGGCAGCAATTATACGGACTGGGTCCGGAACCTGAGGCTCATCCTCATAGTAGCCAAGAAAGATTATGTCTTAGAAGCACCGCTAGGTGAAGCACCAATCCCTGAGAACCAAGACGTTATGAACGCTTGGCAAACACGTGCTGATGATTACTCCCTCGTTCAGTGCGGCATGCTTTACAGCTTAGAACCGGGTCTCCAAAAGCGTTTTGAGAAACATGGAGCATATGAGATGTTCGAGGAGCTGAAAATGGTTTTCCAAACTCATGCCCGGGTCGAGAGATATGATGTCTCCGACAAGTTCTTCAGCTGTAAGATGGAGGAGAACAGTTCTGTTAGTGAGCACATACTCAGAATGTTTGGGTTGCACAACCGCTTAACTCAGCTGGGAGTTAATCTCCCGGATGACGCGGTCATTGACAAAATCCTCCAGTCGCTTCCACCAAGCTACAAGAGCTTTGTGATGAACTTCAATATGCAGGGGATGGAAAAGACCATTCCTGAGGTATATTCGATGCTGAAATCAGCGGAGGTAGAAATCAGAAAAGAACATCAAGTGTTGATGGTGAATAAAACCACTAAGTTCAAAAAGGGCAAGGGTAAGAAGAACTTCAAGAAGGACGGCAAGGGAGTTTCCGCGCCCGGTAAGCCAGTTGCCGGGAAGAAGTCGAAGAATGGACCCAAGCCTGAAACTGAGTGCTTTTATTGCAAGGGAAGTGGTCACTGGAAGCGGAACTGCCCCAAATACTTAGCGGACAAGAAGAACGCCGGCAACACCAAAGGTATATGTGATATACATGTAATTGATGTGTACCTTACTAGTACTCGTAGTAGCTCCTGGGTATTTGATACCGGCGCGGTTGCTCATATTTGTAACTCAAAACAAGAACTACGGAATAAACGGAGACTGGCAAAGGACGAGGTGACGATGCGCGTCGGGAATGGTTCCAAGGTCGATGTGATCGCCGTCGGCACGCTACCTCTGCATCTACCCACGGGATTAGTTTTAAACCTCAATAATTGTTATTTAGTGCCAGCTTTGAGCATGAACATTGTATCTGGATCTCGTTTAATTCGAGATGGCTACTCATTTAAATCCGAGAATAATGGTTGTTCTATTTATTTGAGAGATATGTTTTATGGTCATGCCCCGCTGGTCAATGGTTTATTTTTGATAAATCTCGAACGTGATGTTACACGTGTTCATAGTGTGAATACCAAAAGATGTAAAGTTGATAACGATAGTCCCACATACTTGTGGCACTGCCGCCTTGGTCACATTGGTGTCAAGCGCATGAAGAAGCTCCATGCAGATGGACTTTTGGAGTCTCTTGATTACGAATCATTTGACACGTGCGAACCATGCCTCATGGGTAAGATGACCAAGACTCCGTTCTCCCGGAACAATGGAGCGAGCAACCAACTTATTGGAAATCATACATACCGATGTGTGCGGTCCAATGAGTGTTGAGGCTCGCGGAGGATATCGTTATGTTCTCACTCTCACTGATGATTTAAGTAGATATGGGTATGTCTACCTAATGAAACACAAGTCTGAAACCTTTGAAAAGTTCAAGGAATTTCAGAGTGAGGTTGAGAATCAACGTGACAGAAAAACAAAATTCTTACGATCAGATCGTGGTGGAGAATATTTAAGTCACGAGTTTGGTACACACTTAAGGAAATGTGGAATAGTTTCACAACTCACGCCGCCTGGAACACCTCAGAGAAATGGTGTGTCCGAACGTCGTAATCGCACTCTATTGGATATGGTGCGATCTATGATGTCTCTTACCGATTTACTGCTCTCATTTTGGGGCTATGCTTTAGAGACTGCCGCATTCACTTTAAATAGGGCTCCGTCGAAATCCGTTGAGACGACACCGTATGAATTATGGTTTGGGAAGAAACCTAAGCTGTCGTTTCTAAAAGTTTGGGGATGCGATGCTTATGTCAAGAAACTTCAACCTGAAAAGCTCGAACCCAAGTCGGAAAAATGCGTCTTCATAGGATACCCTAAGGAAAACTATTGGGTATACCTTCTACCTCAGATCCGAAGGCAAGATCTTCGTTGCCAAGAACGGGTCCTTTCTGGAGAAGGAGTTTCTCTCGAAAGAATTGAGTGGGAGGAAAGTGGAACTTGATGAGGTGATAGTCACCCCTTCCGAATCGGAAAGTAGCGCAGCGCCGGGAAAATGTTCCTGTGGTGCCTACACCGACTGGGGAGGAAGTTAATGATGATGATCATGAAGCTTCGGATCAAGTTACTGAACTTCGTAGGTCCACAAGGACACGTTCCGCACCAGAGTGGTACGGCAACCCTGTCCTGGAAATCATGTTGTTAGACAACGGTGAACCTTCGAACTATGAAGAAGCGATGGCGGGCCCGGATTCCGACAAATGGCTAGAAGCCATGAAATCCGAGATAGAATCCATGTATGAAAACAAAGTATGGACTTTGACTGACTTGCCCGATGAGCGGCGAGCCATAGAAAACAAATGGATATTTAAGAAGAAGACGGACGCAGATGGTAATGTGACCATCTACAAAGCTCGACTTGTCGCTAAGGGTTATCGACAAGTTCAAGGGGTTGACTACGATGAGACTTTCTCACCCGTAGCGAAGCTGAAAGTGCGTCCGAATCATGTTAGCAATTGCCGCATACTATGATTATGAGATATGGCAGATGGACGTCAAAACGGCATTCCTTAACGGCTTCCTTAAGGAAGAGTTGTATATGATGCAGCTGGAAGGTTTTGTCGATCCTAAGAATGCTAACAAAGTATGCAAGCTCCAGCGCTCAATCTATGGGCTGGTGCAAGCATCTCGGAGTTGGAACATTCGCTTTGATGAGATGATCAAAGCGTTTGGGTTTACACAGACTTATGGAGAAGCCTGTGTTTACAAGAAAGTGAGTGGGAGCTCTGTAGCATTTCTCTTATTATATGTGGATGACATATTATTGATGGGAAATGATATAGAATTCTTGGAAAGTATAAAGGCCTATTTGAATAAGTGTTTTTCAATGAAGGACCTTGGAGAAGCTGCTTATATATTAGGCATCAAAATCTATAGAGATAGATCAAGACGCCTCATTGGTCTTTCACAGAGTACATACCTTGACAAGATATTGAAGAAGTTCAATATGGATCAGTCCAAGAAGGGGTTCTTGCCTGTATTGCAAGGTGTGCAATTGAGCACGGCTCAATGCCCGACCACGGCAGAAGATATAGAAAAGATGAGTGTCATCCCCTATGCCTCGGCCATAGGGTCTATTATGTATGCCATGCTGTGTACCAGACCTGATGTAAACCTTGCCGTAAGTTTGGTAGGAAGGTACCAAAGTAATCCCGGCATGGAACACTGGACAGCGGTCAAGAATATCCTAAAGTACCTGAAAAGGACTAAGGATATGTTTCTCATTTATGGAGGTGACGAAGAGCTCGTCGTAAAGGGTTACGTCGACGCTAGCTTCGACACAGATCTGGATGACTCGAAGTCACAAACCGGATACGTGTATATTTTGAATTGAGGAGCAGTAAGCTGGTGCAGTTGCAAGCAAAGCGTCGTGGCGGGATCTACATGTGAAGCGGAGTACATGGCAGCCTCGGAGGCAGCACAGGAAGCAGTCTGGATGAAGGAGTTCATTACCGACCTAGGGGTGATTCCCAATGCGTCGGGCCCGATGACTCTCTTCTGTGACAACACTGGAGCCATTGCCCTTGCGAAGGAGCCCAGGTTTCACAGGAAGACCAGGCATATCAAGCGTCGCTTCAACTCCATTCGTGAAAGTGCCCAAAATGGAGACATAGATATTTGTAAAGTACATACGGACCTGAATGTAGCAGATCCGTTGACTAAACCTCTCCTTAGGGCAAAACATGATCAACACCAGGACGCAATGGGTGTTCGATTCATCACAATGTAACTAGATTATTGACTCTAGTGCAAGTGGGAGACTGTTGGAAATATGCCCTAGAGGCAATAATAAATGGTTATTATTATATTTCTTTGTTCATGATAATTGTCTATTGTTCATGCTATAATTGTATTGTCCGGAAATCGTAATACATGTGTGAATACATAGACCACAACGTGTCCCTAGTAAGCCTCTAGTTGACTAGCTCGTTGATCAACAGATAGTCATGGTTTCCTGACTATGGACATTGGATGTCATTGATAACGGGATCACATCATTAGGAGAATGATGTGATGGACAGGACCCAATCCTAAGCATAGCATAAAAGATCGTGTAGTTTCGTTTGCTAGAGCTTTTCCAATGTCAAGTATCTTTTCCTTAGACCATGAGATCGTGCAACTCCCGGATACCGTAGGAGTGCTTTGGGTGTGCCAAACGTCACAACGTAACTGGGTGACTATAAAGGTGCACTACGGGTATCTCCGAAAGTGTCTGTTGGGTTGGCACGGATCGAGACTGGGATTTGTCACTCCGTGTGACGGAGAGGTATCTCTGGGCCCACTCGGTAATGCATCATCATAATGAGCTCAATGTGACTAAGGCGTTAGTCACGGGATCATGCATTGTGGTACGAGTAAAGAGACTTGCCGGTAACGAGATTGAACAAGGTATTGGGATACCGACGATCGAATCTCGGGCAAGTAACATACCGATTGACAAAGGGAATTGCATACGGGATTGATTGAATCCTCGACACTGTGGTTCATCCGATGAGATCATCATGGAACATGTGGGAGCCAACATGGGTATCCAGATCCCGCTGTTGGTTATTGACCGGAGAGGCGTCTCGGTCATGTCTGCATGTCTCCCGAACCCGTAGGGTCTACACACTTAAGGTTCCGTGACGCTAGGGTTGTAGAGATATATGTATGCGGAAACCCGAAAGTTGTTCGGAGTCCCGGATGAGATCCCGGACGTCACGAGAGGTTCCGGAATGGCCCGGAGGTGAAGAATTATATATAGGAAGTCCAGTTTCGGCCACCGGGAAAGTTTCGGGGGTTACCGGTATTGTACCGGGACCACCGGAAGGGTCCCGGGGGTCCACCGGGTGGGGCCACCTATCCCGGAGGGCCCCGTGGGCTGAAAGTGGAAGGGAACCATGTAGGAGATATGCCCTAGAGGCAATAATAAATGATATTATTTATCTCCGAGTTCATAATTATGTTTATGTTCCATGCTATAACTGCTATGGTTCTCGAGTCTGCAATAACCACGAGGCTCGGAGGAAGACTCATATGCACGTGTGGAATAATAAACGGTAAAATGTATTCCTAGTCTGGCCTCTAAGACTAGCTCAAGTGTTGCATGATGGTTATGTTTTCCTGATCATGGGCATGTCTATGTCACCAACCTTGAGGGCATAATGTTAAGAGAACATTTGTGTTGAATCGACCCGGCATGATGTTATGCTACGAGATTCATTCATCACAAGTTTATTGGTACATAACACAGAGATGGTTAACGTTTGCATGATTCCTTAGACCATGAGAGTATCGAGTTTCTTCATGCTTGCTTCATGAACTTTGGGGTTTGTTAAACGTCATCCGTAAATGGGTGGCTATTACGGCGGCTTACTGGTTCATGGAAAAGTGTGTCAAGTAACTTGATAGCTCAAGATTGGGATTTGCTCCTCCGACGATGGAGAGATATCTCTGGGCCCTCTCGGTGTTACGGTATCCATCATCGTCTGGCCAGACACTTTGTGATTTGATCACGGGGATGCCGGAACACGATAACGAGAAAAGAGAACAATACCGGTAACGAGGTAACTGGCATAGTGGACAAGTTGTTGATCCACGGGAATGCCAACATGTCTCACCTCGGGTATTTGTAACATATCGCGAAGCAAGAGGAATAGCACACGGCAACTGGAGGTTCACTCGAATATTTATCGTGTGGGTATAGGGGTCAATATGGGTGTCCACGGCTCCGATGTTGATCATTGATCGGAAGGGGTTCCGGGTCATGTCTATACTTCACCAAACCTATAGGGTCACACGCTTAAGGGTCATCTATCTGCTGAATACTAGACAGGGAGTCT
Organism: Triticum aestivum; assembly: GCF_018294505.1. NCBI lineage: Eukaryota > Viridiplantae > Streptophyta > Magnoliopsida > Poales > Poaceae > Triticum > Triticum aestivum. Next base: position 8,045,675 of record NC_057796.1, read on the forward strand.
GAGAGAAAATCACCGAAAAAGTTTCGGACACCGAAAAGTTTCGGACAGCGGAATCGTACCGCAGAGAGAGGTCATCGGATAAGTTTCGATGATACCGAAAAGTTGTTTCGGGATACACCATTAAGTCAAATTGGTTTCGGCACATGCCTGATAATTCTTGGAGGATGCCAGAATGATTCTGGAAGCTTTTTGGAATTTTCTGAGATAAAAACCGGAAATGTTCCGGAGCTGCCGGAGCCACTTCAGATGCGTTTCGCAGATGAAAATCACTAAAACCGGAATTGTTTCGGAACGCGTTGAAAATCATATTAGTGGGTACTGGAAATGTTCTTAGCCCACATAAATATTTTCAGTTCGATCAGACGCTGAAAAATGTCGTCGTGAATAGTGAAAATCAGCTTTATGGTTACTTTATGGAAAGCCACCTTTTGGGGCTTTGCTCCAAAAGATCTTGGGGATGACATGGATGGATAGGAGCCATTTTTTGGGCCCCTCATGGGGGTGTGGCCGGCCACATGGGGTACCCCCCTTGGGGACCCTCTTGTTCCTTGGTTTCACTCCTAGGTCCTTGTGGAAGGACTTCATTCATGTGCATTTTGGGTTTTTTGTGAAACTACCCTACCCCCTTGGGATTTCCTATAAATAGAGGTGGAGGGGCAGCCCTCCACACTCATCCCTTGCTCTCATACACATGCCATGCATTATCTGGCTTCTTCTCTCCCTCCCACGAAAAGAGTTTCGTAGAGCCGTAAGGCTGTCTGGGTTCCGGCAGGAACTAGTTCTGGACGGCGAAGCCCTGCCGGATAGATGACACCGTATGTGTGCAACTCTGTAGAGAGATCGTAGTTTCGGTCTTAGTTCGTGAGTGCCTCCCGAAGGGCTGTCCGTGTGACCGTCCGAATTTCGAAGGTCCTCCCGAAGGGCTGTCCGAGTGACCGTTCGAGTTTCGAAGGTCCTCCCGAAGGGCTATCCGCGACACCGTCCGGGGGGGCTGTTCGACCGCCTCCTGGAGGACTGTCTGAGGAGTAGATGAGGGTATACATCCTCGCGGTTGGGAGGTTGTAAATCCTAGCTGCGGGGATCTGCACCGCCGATCGTCATCGACTCTACTTCCCGCTGCGCTACGAGTCGGTAACGAAAAAGATCAAACCATGTATGCAGTCTCCATAGTGGTCCTGGGCTGGTGCGTAGGTCGGAAATTTTTTGTTTTCTGCTGCGTTCCCCTACAGTGGCATCAAGAGCCGTGCTATGCGTAGATGCAGGTTTCAATCTAGAATACATGGAGATGTATGGGTATTGCATAATATAATTAGGTAGTAGATGAGATCTATTGCTGAAAATTATTTATGCGGGTGACAGATGAAATCTGTTACCCGAGGTTCTTGTTGCTTCCCTAGAATTTGCGTTTGCTCAATCTCGAGACAGCATGGTGGAATTTGACAAAGTTCTGGCAATCCGTGATCCTGATTGATCATGGAAGTGCTATCAGTTCTTTGGGTTCTGCCGTAGTCAAAAGAAAGATGAAATTCGCAGATGAAAGGGCATTGCAGATATGATCTGCACGGGGGTCATGCGTATGACAAAGTTTAGTATGGGGCTCGAGATTTAATTATCCCGTGTTTCATACACCCCGAGATCTTCATCTAGCAACCTGAATAATCATACTTGATGATAAAACGTTGGTAGCTGCGGTTTAAGTCAAAACCTTAGAAGCCACGTAAAATAAAATTTTGCATAAACCTATTAGAGGCGTCTAACTTGGTTTTGCAGGATGTGCATATGATGTGGTATAGCAGTGCTCATACTAATTCGATTATGTATGAGATGACTATATGATGTAATTTGATTAACATGACCTGTGTGTCATGATTCAGCATGATGGCTGGAGCCATATGATTGCATTTTAATGACCTGCGTGTCAACCTTGTTGTAATGCATTATTTTGTTAGCTATAGAGATAGCAATATTATCTGGTGCATCGACAAGGTGGTGGCAATCTTCGTGAAGGTGACCACCGACGCGAATGCCGAAGACGAAGAAATGAAATACTTCTCCGTCAGAAAGGGCTATACCATATCATGCTATTATGAATTGCCTGAGATGTTTATCCCTTATGATGCACCCTTCTTGATTGCGCGGTAGTCGCTTTTATTAGGGTGATCTCTCACTTAAAATATCAAGTAGTTAGTGTTCTCCCAAGTGTAGCACCGTCACGGCACCTATCTTTTCGGGGTGCGCCATGGATGCATGGGTACGAACGAGTAGAGAAGTGTGAGGCAGGTGAGGTCAGACCGCGCAGCAAGATCACTTGGTTGTCTTGACGTTCATGGCAGGATCGTCCTGAGCTCGGAACACACGCATCGAAAGATGAGCAAGAGTCACATAGAGATGTGATCGGCAAGTTGGCCTACCGATTAAAATTCCCGTTATGAGATGATGATTCTATGGCGATGAATTGAAGTATGGATCTTGTATCACTCAAAATTAATTGTGAGAGATATTGATTTGAGTGGGAGCGCACTGTTGAATTAACATGTTTAATTCTCAGTGCAATTAATTATGAACACTGTCTAAGTGTTTCTTGCATAATAGTTGTAGAATAATGGCTCGCATTTCCACCTTCCCTATTAAAATTGAATAGCTGTTAAACATCTGGTTAAAACTTTACGATTGGTATAGTAATATGAGGATTGTCCTCAAAAGTGCCGAGAAGGACTTTGTCCTATCGCCTGCTTTTCGTATCCTCCCGCTAATGCTATGGATCATGTGACTCTCGTCCTTCGATCCAAAAGCTAGAATTTTGTTATGGTCAAGTGGAATATGTTTGCTTCCATGAAACCCAAACTTCGAAAGTTGGGATAGTTATGTGATATTCATGGAACTGAAAATTATTTTCAGATACAAACAAAGCAATGTTTGTTTGCAAGTATTAGTAAAAGTGTTTACTATGCATTTGACTATTGGGAAAGGGATCCAGAAGAACGCCTGTCATATAATGAAAGGTGAATAAAACAACAACTTAAAGAGAAGGGAAGCGACCAAAGGGTGTTAGTATGACTTACACGCCTAGGAAGTCCGGGGCTAATGCCACTCTTAAGTTGGGTGCTTCTTCTGAGAGTAGGAGAAATACTAAAAGTTAAACTGTTAGAAGTATAAAGGCAAAAGGAAAGAAGACTGGAATATCTAGCTCATGTATGAATGTCATACAAGTTTTTGATGTATAGAAGGCTGGTCAAAGATATAGTTCTTGCGAATTATGGTTAAACATGTTAATCACTAATTCTTGGGTATTGTGAGTTCATCACAAAAATGCCCGCTCGATTGCATTCTGTTGCAACTCGATGTAAGAACTACTATGGCCTGAAAGACTAGCTAGAAATGAGGTTAAGGTATACACAGGGAACATAGTAAATGTTACTATACCTTCCATTGGTGTATTGCCGTCTGTATTTATTTTCATAATTCATTTAGAGTTTTACAAACTCTATCCCATTGCATAAGGTATCTTGCAAGAAGGTTGTTCATAAGAGAACTTTTTATGTTCGATGTTATGAATAACACAAGGGCCATACTTTCATTATGAATGAGATGTACGTTATGAATATTGATAATAATACAATACCTCTGGGTTTACTTTCATAATTCATTTTTAGAGTTTCATACACTCTAGCCCATTGCACAATGTTTGTTGCAAAAGAGTTGTTCATAAAAACAACAATTGTTGTTAAGTATTATGAATAACATAAGGGCCATACTTCCATCATCGATGGGACGTATGTTATGAATATTGAGGGTAATATGATACATCCATAACACTGACGCTAAATGTCGCAAGACTAAAAGAATACCACACAAGTGTGGCACTACATTTGGTCACATTTGAGAAACCCGCATGGAAAATTCCATTATGATGGATTTTGAAGTCTTTTTGATTTTGAATCATCTGACACTTGCAACTTTCCTCCGAAAAGTGAAGTGACTAAAATACCGTTCACCGGCCATAAGGAACGAACAACAAACTTATTAGGGATCATACATTTGATGTGTGTAGTCCGATAAGTGTTGTTAGTGGTGGATTTATTTATCTGCAGAAATGACTCAAGTAGATATATGGATATTTACTTGATGTGACGTAAGTCTGGATCTTTTGAAATCATTCAAAAGGTTCTCAAAAATGAAGTAGAAGTTATTGTAACAAGAAAATCATGCTTCTGCAATTTGATTGCACAAAGGAATATTTGAGTTACATGTTTAGCGAATGTCTGATGAGTTGTGAAAGGGGTTTCATAACTTGCACCTCCCGGAACACCACTGCAAGTGGAAAGTCCGTGGAGATGTAATCAAACCATTTATGACATGGTAAGGTCAAAGATGACATAAATAAATTTGCCATTATCCCTTTTAAAGTGATGCTTTAGAGACTGCGGCTTTTATACTGAAAAGAGCTACATCGGGTCTGTTGAAATGAAGCCATGGTATGGTACGCCCAACCATGTTATATCTTTTCTTAACATTTGGAATATGGGGCTTGTGTAAAAGGTTACAAACCTATTCCAAATCAGACAAGTGCTACTTTGTAGGTTATACCAAAATGTTGGGTATTCCTCCCTCACTATACCGAGGCAAATAGTTTTGCCGCGAAACGGTGTGCTTTTAAAGAGAATGGTTCTTTCAAAAAGGTGAGTGGGAGAATAGTGCAACTCGACGAGATAAACAGTATCTACGTCATCAGATCAAAGGAAAGAGACCTTGGAAGTAATTCCAGAGTTTCCTACTGCGACTGATACGGAAGTCTCTACAATAAAATGTATGAACTTCGGTCGAACTTGCAGCTGAACCACGTAGGCAAGGCTCGTGCAAACCTCTCAGGTGCGCAAACGAGATATTGTTGTTAGACAACATTATACCTATGATACACAAGGAAGCGTTGATGGGCCCTGACTCTGGAATTGGCTAAATGCCAATACAACCCAAGTTAGTTTCCATATAAGTGATTCAAGATTAAAACCTTGATACACCTTTCGGAAGACTTAGAGTCTAACGAATATTTATGGAACTTAAAACTGATACGGATAAAATGTTTTATCCATAAAGCTCGACTTGCTGAAATAACAAGTTCAAGAGTTGACTACGATGAGGTTGTTTTCATCGTAGCGATGCTTAAAGTCGGTTCGGGTTGAACTAGCAATTAATACATATTTCAATCATGAGATATGAAACATGGATGATAAAAGGATTTCCATCTGATGGAAATGAAAGCTAGGACTTGTATATGATACAGTCCAAAGTAATTTGTCGATCCAGAGGATGCTAGTAGGTATGCAAACTTCAGAGTTCTAGCAATGGACAGAAGAGAGCAAAATGGAGTTGGAATCTTCGTGTTTTGATGAAATGGTCAAAGGGGTTTTGACTTCATCAATGGGTAACGAAGATGCTTGTAATTCAAGAAAGTAAGTGGGAGCGTAATAATATTTCTAAAAACCTTATGTGCTTGGCACATTGGTAATTGGAAATAAATTTCTTGACACGAATTAGGACTTCATTTGAAAATAGTTTTTCGATGAAGTGCTTAGGCTAAATAGCCTCAATATTAGGCATGATGATCTATGGAGATAGATTTACCTAATGGGGCTAAGCAATGAATACATATTGACAAGATGCTAAAACCTTTTAGCATTTAAAACGCCAAGGAGTGATTCTTGCCAAAGTCACATGGAAATAGTTTTTGCAAGACTCAGTGTCCCAAAACACTGATGAGTAAAATACATAATGCAGATTCCACACACTTTTGTGTTCGGATTAATCATGTATTCCATGGTATGTAAAACAACCAGATATGTCCGATACTCCCAAGGTGTTGCGAGTATGGATACTAAAGTGATCAAAGTACTGATTGTGGGACAACAGTGAAAGATGTCATTGAGTACTAGAGTAAGTACTGATGATATGTTTTCTTGCAAGCGGAGATCATGAAGAGTTCATTGTAAAATGTTACATCGATAGTCTTCATCTTTTCACCGTGCGATTTTTGATTTAAGTTAAGGGTTTTGTGTAACACACAATGTGGTGGCACAGTTAGTTGGAATTTGTTCAAACTAGTTACTGTGGCGAATTCTATAACAAGGGCTAAGTAAGTTGACGCTTTAGAAGCGACTAAGAAGATGTTGAATCATATAGTTCATTCATGAACTTAGTATAGTTCCAAGATGGCTTTTGACAATGGGACACTACTGCAGGTAGTTGCTCCATAACTCAGTCTGAGGAATCCAGGTTCGACCTGTGATTCACATACATACAAAGCCAAGTCCACACAAAATATGAATTTTGTGAAAACGTGAAAACGCGAGGACATGCAAAGATACACACGGAACTGAAGTCGTCAGATCCGTTGGACATCAGGCTATACCACAAGCGAAGCATATTTACACCGGTGTGCCACAGGTGTAAAGTGCATTAGCATTAACTAGATTATTGACTCTAGTGCAAGTGGGAGTCTGTAGGAGATATGCCCTAGAGGCAATAATAAATGATATTATTTATCTCCGAGTTCATAATTATGTTTATGTTCCATGCTATAACTGCTATGGTTCTCGAGTCTGCAATAACCACGAGGCTCGGAGGAAGACTCATATGCACGTGTGGAATAATAAACGGTAAAATGTATTCCTAGTCTGGCCTCTAAGACTAGCTCAAGTGTTGCATGATGGTTATGTTTTCCTGATCATGGGCATGTCTATGTCACCAACCTTGAGGGCATAATGTTAAGAGAACATTTGTGTTGAATCGACCCGGCATGATGTTATGCTACGAGATTCATTCATCACAAGTTTATTGGTACATAACACAGAGATGGTTAACGTTTGCATGATTCCTTAGACCATGAGAGTATCGAGTTTCTTCATGCTTGCTTCATGAACTTTGGGGTTTGTTAAACGTCATCCGTAAATGGGTGGCTATTACGGCGGCTTACGGGTTCATGGAAAAGTGTGTCAAGTAACTTGATAGCTCAAGATTGGGATTTGCTCCTCCGACGATGGAGAGATATCTTTGGGCCCTCTCGATGTTACGGTATCCATCATCGTCTGGCCAGACACTTTGTGATTTGATCACGGGGATGCCGGAACACGATAACGAGAAAAGAGAACAATACCGGTAACGAGGTAACTGGCATAGTGGACAAGTTGTTGATCCACGGGAATGCCAACATGTCTCACCTCGGGTATTTGTAACATATCGCGAAGCAAGAGGAATAGCACACGGCAACTGGAGGTTCACTCGAATATTTATCGTGTGGGTATAGGGGTCAATATGGGTGTCCACGGCTCCGATGTTGATCATTGATCGGAAGGGGTTCCGGGTCATGTCTATACTTCACCGAACCTATAGGGTCACACGCTTAAGGGTCATCTATCTGCTGAATACTAGACAGGGAGTCTGAGAGAAAATCACCGAAAAAGTTTCGGACACCGAAAAGTTTCGGACAGCGGAATCGTACCGCAGAGAGAGGTCATCGGATAAGTTTCGATGATACCGAAAAGTTGTTTCGGGATACACCATTAAGTCAAATTGGTTTCGGCACATGCCTGATAATTCTTGGAGGATGCCAGAATGATTCTGGAAGCTTTTTGGAATTTTCTGAGATAAAAACCGGAAATGTTCCGGAGCTGCCGGAGCCACTTCAGATGCGTTTCGCAGATGAAAATCACTAAAACCGTTATTGTTTCGGAACGCGTTGAAAATCATTTTAGTGGGTACTGGAAATGTTCTTAGCCCACATAAATATTTTCAGTTCGATCAGACGCTGAAAAATGTCGTCGTGAATAGTGAAAATCAGCTGTATGGTTACTTTATGGAAAGCCACCTTTTGGGACTTTGCTCCAAAAGATCTTCGGGATGACATGGATGGATAGGAGCCATTTTTTGGGCCCCTCATGGGGGTGTGGCCGGCCACATGGGGTATCCCCCCTTGGGGACCCTCTTGTTCCTTGGTTTCACTCCTAGGTCCTTGTGGAAGGACTTCATTCATGTGCATTTTGGGTTTTTTGTGAAACTACCCTACCCCCTTGGGATTTCCTATAAATAGAGGTGGAGGGGCAGCCCTCCACACTCATCCCTTGCTCTCATACACATGCCATGCATTATCTGGCTTCTTCTCTCCCTCCCACGAAAAGAGTTTCGTAGAGCCGTAAGGCTGTCTGGGTTCCGGCAGGAACTAGTTCTGGACGGCGAAGCCCTGCCGGATAGATGACACCGTATGTGTGCAACTCTGTAGAGAGATCGTAGTTTCGGTCTTAGTTCGTGAGTGCCTCCCGAAGGGCTGTCCGTGTGACCGTCCGAATTTCGAAGGTCCTCCCGAAGGGCTGTCCGAGTGACCGTTTGAGTTTCGAAGGTCCTCCCGAAGGGCTATCCGCGACACCGTTCGGGGGGGCTGTTCGACCGCCTCCTGGAGGGCTGTCTGAGGAGTAGATGAGGGTATACATCCTCGCGGTTGGGAGGTTGTAAATCCTAGCTGCGGGGATCTGCACCGCCGATCGTCATCGACTCTACTTCCCGCTGCGCTACGAGTCGGTAACGAAAAAGATCAAACCATGTATGCAGTCTCCATAGTGGTCCTGGGCTGGTGCGTAGGTCGGAATTTTTTTGTTTTCTGCTGCGTTCCCCTACAGTGGCATCAAGAGCTGTGCTATGCGTAGATGCAGGTTTCGATCTAGAATACATGGAGATGTATGGTGATGCGGTGGCACGCCTTGCAGACGGCTCGGGAGCGGAGCACGGAGGTACAGGGTAGCCTAAGGAGGATCTCCGTTATCACGTCCTCGTCCAGGGTCGCGTCTTCACCCAGCGCCGACATGTCGTTTTTCTTCTACTACGTATATTGATCTAGTTTTCGTATATCCACCCCACCCTCTTCTATATATACTACAGCTTGTTAGCTAAATCTTGTCCAAAGTCTACGTAACGTAAGTGAGGGTTCTGTTTCGTGTAGGAGTCAGTTTGGGTGTAACCACATGTCAAAGGTAGCCGAGTTAATTTGGTGACCGGCCGCCCGCTGCCTGCCAGAACTCCTTCATGGCTAGGCCTCCTCAGCGCCGCCACCTCCATGGCCATGGAGATGCGCCGCCATCACCAACTCACTCCGGCACACTCCCTGCCTCCCTATTGCCTATCTCGTTGGATCCGCCGCTCCTCGCCATGCGCCGGCAGCATCACGATGCTCTCGCGCCGCCGGCCACACCACCACCACCGCAGACCTGGTAACGGCCCGCCTCAGCGCGAAGATGGTCAGTTGGTGACCGCCGCCTTCGACGGCCTGGGAGGGGGAGGGGGGGCTAGATCTAGGGCCTTCTGGTAATAGGGTCGGGGTTCCTCCGGGGCCACACACGCGTGCAACCTTGGAGGCGAGTGTGATTCGATTCGATTCAGTTCAGCAAAAGTAAGAAAAGTGCTGGGAGCTACATCCACCTCAGTAACCGCATTCATCACCTTATTGTGACTGCCTTTCTTTCAGTCCGTGGACAAGGATCTCGTATGCATTAATTTAATATTTTGCTAGTACAGAAAAAGAATCTAGTAAGATGTTACTGAAGGCTACCAAATTAATGGGAATACCGGTTTAGTTGTAGTTCTACAATTATGCCCTGGAATAATTGAATTACACCATGTAACTTTAACCTTTAGCGGAATGAAAGATTGCTACATATTATGTCCATAAATACAGATAAATGTCTGTATCTCCACCGAAATCATTTTTTGTCAATCAACAGCATTTAGGTGTTGATACACATTGTATTTTCATACACTAAAACCATATCTCGGTATGTGATCTCAAGATATTTTTATAAATGAGTTCGTTTAACTTTATACTATTTGGTAACACATAAACATATGATGAAATGTTTTTTGTAAAATAAAAACAATACTACCTTCTTACTTAAGAAATACTAGGACTGGCACATAGTTAATAATAATGTAATTTTTTGTGTCAAAAATAGAAGAAAAAAAGTACATTTGCAAACAGATGTTGGTAGGAGTATATTACAAATCAAGATGAAAGGATTCCAATGGACTATAAGGACACCAGAGCTACCTCATTGATATGTACTCCCTCCATTACAAAATAAGTGTCTTAACTCTATACTAACGTTGGAGCGAGTAGTAAGTACTACTATTAATATTCCTCATTTCATGTACGCATCCGGGAATGATAGGAAATTCAAGGCAAAGTACATGGATGTTGCTTGGGTATAATTCTGAACGCAAAGTATATATAATTATATATGCATGTGGACAGAGTATAGTGATTGATGAGAATCATGAGTGACTTCCCATGACAAAATTAATATGGATCAAAAAAGGCATGTGGCACAAGGCTCTCCTTGAAGAGAAAGTGACGAGCCGGTGTGTTGCTGTTGATAAACCCTATCTTCTCTACGCTCCAGTTCTCGTTAAGATGGTATACGGCCGCTAATTTTTCCATGTAGCTTCCCACAAGAATGACGTTAGGGATACCGGTGCCCATCGTCCAACGTACACAGAACGGCGGCGGCAGTTGGATCCGGAAACGGTGTGACCAGCTCCGGTCGTCGCCGTCATAGTCCTCGAGCATCCAGAGCTCCATGAAATCGCCACAGAGTAGAGTGGTCGTTATGGCTAGCCTGTCGTGCAACTCCATGAGGCAGAGGTCGTGCAGGTAGGAGTATCGGCCCCTTGGCCACTCCGGGCACGATATTAGCCGGAATTCCTCGGAGAGCGTGTCGAACGCCAAGATCTTGCGGTCTTGCCCGTGCTCGTGGCCTGAGGATGCGTCGTCCAATGAAGCTTCCCCCGATGGTAGAGGTGGCGTGGGGGCTGGTTCTGGGAGCAGTAGGGCTTGACGAGTACGTTTTCGGGCACCGGTCCCAGCCGGCGAGGAGCCTCTGAGGACACAGTGGCGGCTGAGAAATTGAAAACATAGTGCGCCGCTGAGCCGGTGACGAAGGGCATGTTGGTCGGGATTTTCGGGATTTGTCGTTCATTGGCCAGGACGAGAAACCGGTGCTCGCCGGACGGGCCGTGGCGGTAGAAGCCACAGAGCGCCAGCAGGTTGCCGCGGCAAGCAGGCGGCATCAGGTCTAGCCATGTCCCCTGCCTGGTCACCGGGTTGCACACGAAGAAATAGGAGCAGCACTGGCCTGGAGGGAATCTGTCCAGCAGGAACAGCAGGAGCCCATCGCAGCAACCCACCAGCAAGTGAACATCACAATGCTCAGGGTAATGGAGCTCACGCCGGCGCCCCGCCGGGACGTCGTCGGCTCGGAGAGAGAGTGGGATGGTGTCGAGACGATCTTCGTAATCCCATCTGGGTTCTGCTGACACGACGAGCAGCTCGGCTGCCCGCCGCTCGGCGTGGGCCGCGAGGAACGAGGGGTCGGTGGTGATGCGGTGGCACGCCTTGCAGACGGCTCGGGAGCGGAGCACGGAGGTACAGGGTAGCCTAAGGAGGATCTCCGTTATCACGTCCTCGTCCAGGGTCGCGTCTTCACCCAGCGCCGACATGTCGTTTTTCTTCTACTACGTATATTGATCTAGTTTTCGTATATCCACCCCACCCTCTTCTATATATACTACAGCTTGTTAGCTAAATCTTGTCCAAAGTCTACGTAACGTAAGTGAGGGTTCTGTTTCGTGTAGGAGTCAGTTTGGGTGTAACCACATGTCAAAGGTAGCCGAGTTAATTTGGTTTCCTCGTGTCCATGCTAGATGTGTACGGGGAGTACTAGTCCGAGTAGAAGTTCTTTTTTATTTCTTGAAATTCAGTCCGAGTAGACACGGCTAAACTAGATGGGTATAAAAAAATTCACGAAAAGTGTAACGCCCACACGTGTGGGGGTTAGCCAACTCACCCACACGTCTCCATCACCGTCCAGTAACTTCCGCACGAATCTTGGCACGAATTAGCTGATTTTGTATACCACGTAGGACAACTCGCGTGTGTGGTGTGTGAGAGAGGTCGCCCACACATCCGTTTTACCACACGGAGGGGCCGGTGTGTGCGCGTTTAGCAGTTCGCCCACACACCAGTTTTCAGTCACGCACAAGGGCTGGTGTGTGGGTGTTTGCCATCTCGCCCACACGGCCGCCTCATCTCCCACACCCAAGCTGCCAGTTGCCATGCGTTTTGCACTGTACATGACAACTGCCCTAGTGTGATTGCAAGCAGATGACAACTCTCTTTTTTTTTTACCCAAACATGTCAGTTGCCATATGTTATGCATGGTACATGGCAAACTGCCTTAGCGTGCACGTAAGCAGATGGCAACTCTTTCTTTTTACATGGCAACTGCCCTAGCATGCTTGTGAGCACATGGCAACTCTCTCTTTTACCCGAACATGTTTTTTTGCCATGCCTTTTTTGTAGTGCTACATGGCAACTGCTTAGTGTTAGTAGGGGGCAACTCCTAAAGTTTTGAAATCATGGCAACCACAGTAGACCAGACCACACATGGCAACAGCTGTAGTTGTCCAAAAAATGGCAATCTGGAACTTTGACCTGAGATGGCAACTGCAGTTGAGAAAACATGGCAACTCTAGTTGTCCGACATGGCAACCGTAGTTCAGCGACATGGCAACTGCACTTAAACGAACATGGACGAGGGTCCGGTCCATGGCAACTGCGGGCGCGCGGTAAAGTGTCACGTGGGGCGTGCGGGACCACGAGGTACGAGGCCTGACGTACCGGGCGTGTGGGCGTTATCTATTTCGCCCACACGCACGCGTGTAAGAGGGACCGGGAGGGAAAAAGAGAGGCGTGTGGGCGCTAGTTGTTTTGCCAACACACAGGCGTGTGGGCTGCACTAGTAGAAAAATGGTCATCTGTCCCGGTTGGTAAGGGCCTTTTGTCCCGGTTGTTGAACCGGGACTAAAGGGTCGTTACTAATGCCCTAGCCCTTTAGTCCCGGTTCTTACACGACCGGGACAGATGGGCCTCCACGTGGCCGCTGCAGCCAGCCCAGGCAGGAGGGCCTTTCGTCCCGGTTGGTGACACCAACCGGGACCAAAAGGCATCCACACGTCAGCTTTTCAGTGGCTGGGGTTTTTGTTTTTTTTGAAAGGGGGGAGGGTTTAGGGGGCAATTTAGGGTGTGTAAGCTAGCTAACAGAGAGAACTGTCCTCTCTTATTTCCGTGCTTGATTTACCAACGCTACTGCTATGCCTAAACATGGCTTAGATTAAAGTGATGGCAACATGTGGTGCATGTCGAAAGTAATATTAATCCTAACTTGATCAAGTTTGGATTAGTACTACTTTGGACATGCACCACATGCTTGTTGCCTTCACTTCATTCCAATCCATGTTCATTTCACCCACTGATATATAATAACTCTTCATGCCTGCATCATGCATCATCATAATAACAAGTCCTACTAATCATCATCATACAACTTCTACTCGTTATTAATAACAAGTCATACGATCATCATCCTCATAGTCATCGAACCAACCCTACTTAATTGTTCTTAGCACATGATCATCAGTATTAGGTAGGACCTAAATACCCTCCTTAAGGTAAAATAGCATAAAACAATATAGACCCCGACTCTCCATTATGGAGAATGGAGATCATCCTGTCTCCAATTTTTGCGCTTCGCTTCCTTTTGCTTCCAAGAACCTCCTTGCGACTGTCCATACATTTTTTCCATCCTTTGATTTTCATGTCTCCACTTCTTTTAGAAATCCGGTATGGACAATTGAGATTCATAGGATGACCTGGTTGTATGTTCAAAACATCAAGGCTACCATTCTGATACATCAAATGAGGCACACAATCCTCTAGGATTATCTGTTGAAAAACATAGTAATAACTTCATCGTTAGCAATGATGTACTAGTTTTAGAAGTATGCAAAAGATGCACGGATGTCGTAATAGTAAGAAATCTTACCAGGGTATCTCCATAGTTGTTACCGTAGTTCAACACGTGCACTAGTGGCACGTATTGACCATAATGTGGAGGAGTTTTACAATAGATATTGTAATTCTCAAGATCAGTACAAAATCCGACCAGATGAGTTTTCTCCTTATAAGTTAACTCAGAGCCATCGGTGTAGTAGGTTCTGTCTACCATGTTCCGCACATTGTTTGAACAATCAAAATAAGCTGTCAATGAAAATAAGCTGTCAACTATTTTGAAATGAACAATATAAATTAGCTAATAACTATGTTTGAGAAACTCACATAGCTGTAGAATTGGAGGCGTATCAACATGGACCCGAATGTCCATATTGTCTTGCTCGATGTCAGGATCACCAAGATCCATGGTGACAAGCATACCCTCATCAAAACCATACATCTTGCAAAATGCTTCCCAATTTTTGCAACCAAAATGGGTTACGCTCTCAGAATTATACAGATTTAGTTCAAAATCTATATCATGATGGGTCCTTAGCTGAATTTTCTTTGTTTCCATACTTTCATGGTCTTCAAAACCCATCCTCTCCAAGACGTAGCATCTTGCATGGCATGGGATAAGTTATTCGAATTGTAAAAGATGAAAAGTACACGTTGAAATAGTTGAAGTCGTGCTTAATTACGAAAAAATAACACTTGTCATCATTGCGTGCCATTCCAACATCGAAGGTCTCCTCGAGCTTAATACTGAAGCGCCGATCTTCATCTAGGTGAGGCCTGTCGCACAGACCTCGGTCGTCGTGGCACCAGTTGCACTCCCCCGGGAGACTTCCGTCGTCTGAGTACGACATTTCCTATGTTCATAATTCAAATATTAAACGTCTACAATTAAATATATGTACTAAAAAACCTAAGTTAGATCATTATTATTCATCACGCATTGACTATCGGTTTGTCGAGTCTTTTCTTGAAAACTCTCAGCTCACGTGGTGTATACATTCGACCGTTGGTGATGGTCGCTCCTCCTTTCATCCCCGAGTGCATTACACCAAAATGTCTATCACACGGGAATGAAGGAGAAGCAACCACCACGACAACAGTCAGGATTCTTCGTCCTCTCATATATATATGGTGGAACTCTCCCTCACTGATTCGTCTCAGACATTTGCGACCGTCGGTGATGGTAGCTCCTTCCTTTCGTTCCCGAGTGCATTACACCAAATTGTCTAGCACACGGGAACGAAGGAGAAGCTACCCCCACGACAACAGTCGGGATTCTTCGTCCTCTCATATATGGTGGAGACTTAATAGACTTAAAGTCAACCCGAAATATTGTTTAATTATCTTTCTAAAACCGGTTCGTGGCTGGTCTCACCTCGAGGTCGGAGGGGGTCGGTGACGGTGACGACGGCGGGGATGATGGAGGGGGGCTCCTAGATTTCTGCAAAAACAAAAACCCTATAAGCTATCAACTAATCATATGCATACGCCTTGCATAGTGCTCTCCAAATTTAGCATTCAAAGTAGGAGTAGTTTTCCAATTTGAGCATTAAATAAGCAAAATCGAATCACAGAATAAAGTAGTATTCAAATTAGGATGCATTCAATTATAAGGAAAAACTACATCATCTCCATGCGTCCGTACATCGTCGAATATTATCACTAATACACCTCGAATACTATCATACATATAGCATCGCTAGTACAGCTAGAACCGTAGCGCCCGATGGGTATCGGCGCGGGCGGTGGATACCCAAAGAGAAGGAACCATCACAGGATCATAGCTCCAGTGAGATCCCTGAAGAACCTGCCAGGTATTGTCGAACCTGCACTCCAACGCAACCATGTAGCGACGGACGTGCTCGTCCTCCTCGCTGACACGGTGACGTACCACCTCCGCGGTGTCCGGAAGCCTCGGCACCATCACTGGCCCACGCGACCGCCACCAAACAAGGACCGGGTCAATGACGGGCTGGCTCCTCACCAACCTACGCCCCCCGGAAGGTAGCACCTCCCAAAACCAGCCCGGCAGAGCCCAGTCCCGGACATGGCCCCTCTGATCAACCCGGCCTCCTCCGCTGAGTCGACGACGAGGATGCGGGATTGGCATCGTCGACGTCGATGCGGGAATAATTGATTTAACTAAAAAAATAAACTAGTTCTATTAATTTTCTTGCTAAAAATAAACTACTTCTATAGTAAAATAAACTAGTTTTATTAAATCAACTAGTTCAACTACTAAGCACTTACTATAAATAGAATAAAGTAGTACTTACTAAAAATAAACTAGTTTAACTAGTTCTATTATTTTTCTAGCTAATTCTATTAAACACTTTCTCTTCTTATTCTATGAACAAAATTACAACAGAAAAAATCATAAAAATTCTATGAACAAGATAAAAATTCTATGAACAAAATTACAACAGAAAAAAATTATAAAAATTCTATGAAAAAATTGACATATTCTTTGCATATATATGAACACACAAACATTTGCATATTCAACAATAATATCACAAAAAATCTATGAAGAGAAAAAAATTCTAACTTTTGCATATTCATTTGTGAACAAATTACAACAACTCAATGAACTACACATCTAAACTACACATCTAAATTAGGAAAATTGATATGAGCTCACTAAGGGGGCGGCGATCGACGAGGAGGCAGGGCACGGGGGCGACGGTGAGGGGCGCGGCCACGGGCGACGAGGAGGCAGGGGCGGCGACGGCGACGGGCGACGAGGAGGCAGGGGGCGGAGGTGAGGGGTGCGGCGACGGGCGACGATGAGGCAGGGGGGCACGGGGCGGCGACGGCGTCTGGACGGCGCGGGACGGTGTCGGAGGCAGGGGCGACGACGGCGACGGCGAGGCGCAGAGGGGCAGCCTGGCAGCGTCGTCGGGGCGGGGAAGACGAACTGAATGAAAAATTTCACAAGTGCTAGTTATATAGACGAAGCATTGGTCCCGGTTCGTGACAGCAACCGGGACGAATGCGACCTTTAGTCCCGGTTGGTGCCACCAACCGGGACCAAAGGCCTCTTTTCAGCAGCCCAAAGGGCGGAAGCGGGGGCCTTTGGTCCCGGTTGGTGTCACCAACCGGGACTAAAGGGGGGGCATTGGTACCGGTTAGTGCCACGAACCGGTACCAATGCACACCTTTAGTCTCGGTTGGTGCCACCAACCGGGACCAAAGGCCTTGTGCTGCTGCGCCCGCTTCGAAAGTTTAGTCCCACCTCGCTTGTTGAGAGGGGCGCGCAGTGGTTTATAAGCCCCACTGCCGCACCCCTCTCGAGCTCCTCTCCATTGCAGGCTTACGGGCCTAATTGTCACTTCTATGCCTGATGGGCTTACTGGGCCTTCTGCGGGCCTGAATCCTGGCCCATCGATGGGTTTCTAGTCGTATTCAGGCCGTGGTGGCCCACTAGGTGGCATATTTTTTATTTTTTGCCTGTTTTTTGTTTTATTTTTTGCTTTATTTATTTTGTTTTGTTTCTACTTACAACAAAAAACTTATTTATTTTATTTTATTTTGTTTCTAATTACTTATTTATTTTACTTTATGATAATTCTTTTTGCTATTAACGTTTATAACAAAAAAAGTTCTTTATGAAAATTCTTTTTGCTTTTAATGATTTTGAACAGAAAATACTTCAATAATTTTAGTTGCATCAATTTTATATAATTTTAGTTTCAATAATACTAGAGGTTTCTTATAATGTTTTGAACAGAAAATACTTTGTTAATTTTAGTTTCATAAATTTTATTAAAGTTTATTTTATTTCATTTCTACTTATATATTTTAATAAAGTTTATATTATTTTGTTTCTAATTACTTATTTATTTTATTTGTTATTTTTCATGCACCATTTTCATGCATTTACTGATTATTTTGAGCTATAAGACCCTAAAATTGAAAAGCATTTCAAATGAACTCTGAAAAGGTTGAAAGTTGGCATGCTATCATCATTTCATCCATATAGCATGTGCAAGAAAGTTGAGAGGGTTACGGCAAAAACTGGATGCACTTTGTGTACAAAACGAACAATCTCTTTCAAAGTATCAGGATTTCATCGGAAACTCGTCTGTTACAAAGGGATTTCATTTTTTGAAACTTATTTGAACTCCTGACTTTTTGTGTGTTCAAAATGCACCATTCAAAGCCACATCATCATTTTTCAATCCTTTCTGACTTCATTTGTTATTTTTCATGCATTTACTAATTATTTTGAGCTATAAGACCCTAAAATTGAAAAGCATTTCAAATGAACCTGAAATTGAAAAACCCTACAAATGAACTCTGAAAAGGTTGAAAGTTCGCATGGTATCATCATTTCACCCACATAGCATGTGCTAAAAAGTTGAGAGGGTCCCGGCAAAAGCTGGATGCACTTCGCGAACAAAATGGACAATCTCTTTCAAAGTATCAGGGTTTCGGAGAAAAACTCATCTGTTACAAAGGGATTTCATTTTCTTGAACTTATTTGAACTCCAGACTTTTTGTGTGTTCAAAATGCACCATTCAAAGCCATATCATCAATTTTCAACCCTTTCTGACTTCATTTGTTATTTTTCATGCAGTGATGGATTGTTTTGAGCTAAATGACCCTGAAATTGAAAAGCCCTACAAATGAGCTCTGAAAAGGTTGAAAGTTGGCATGGTATCATCATTTCACCCACATAGCATGTGCTAAAAAGTTGAGAGGGGTACGGCAAAAGCTGGATGCACTTTGTGAACAAAATGGATAATCTCTTTCAAAGTATCAGGGTTTCGGACGAAAACTCATCTGTTACAAAGGGATTTCATTTTCTTGAACTTATTTGAACTCCAGACTTTTTGTGTGTTCAAAATGAACCATTCAAAGCAGAGACTGATTTTGAATGGTGCATATTCAACACACAAAAAGTCTGTAAAGATCGCCAACCCCAACATAAAAAAATGAGCATAGATGCGCCTATAGTGAGAATTCAACCTAAATTCATAATAAATTTCTATGAATTTCAAAGAAATTTACTCTGAATTTAGGTCAAATTCCCTGTATAAGGGCATCTATTTTCACTTTGAGAGGAGCTCAACAAGGCAGAGAGGGCGGGCTTATGGTCATGGGCCAGGGGCGAGGTGGGACTGAACTCTGACCGCAACGAGGACCAACCCTTTAGTCCCGGTTTGTGGCACAAACCGAAACTAATGGTCATGGGCTAGGGGCGAGGCGCATTGTTCTCGGTTCGTGCATGGAACCGGGACCAAAAGGTCCAGACGAACCGGGACCAATGGCCCACGTGGCTCGGCCGGCCCCCTGGGCTCACGAACCGGGACAGTTGCCTCGTTTGGTCCCGGTTCGTGAGCGAACCGGGATTAATTGTATTACGAGGGCCAAACCAATGCCCTGTTTTCTACTAGTGCTGGTCCTCTTAGGCACCACACAGAACGTGTGGGCAGATACCTTAACGCCCACACGTGTGGCAGTTATCGGTGTCCAAAATTCATTACCCCTAGCCCATGACTTAAAAGCATTTAGATGAGTACAAAAAAATCATTTTATTAAGCGGCTAAACTGGACCTAGCCGATCCCTTATATAGTCTTTAGGGCATCTCCAACAGGAACCCGCAAAAAACCTCCCGCATCCATCCTTGGAGGTACCAGTCCGTGGACACAGATGCGGGAGGCAGCCATCCAATGCTAGCCGCATACATCTTGACAATAACTCCAACCAACATGACGGAATTCATTCAAACAAGTCCGGATTTCATATAAAAACGGCCCGATTTCATATAAACATATCAGATTTCATATAAACATGATGGATTTCATTACAAATACATCAAACCTGTTCGAGGCGGTGTCTGGAGTACAATTAATACCTAATCTAAATGATCGCCGGCGTCCTGTCCCCATGTCCGTTCATGAACCAAGAGAACATAAGTTTCACCTTTTCCAGCTCCGCCTCGGCGCTCTCCAGCTCCGCCTCCGTGACCTCCGCCTCTGGAGCCCCGGGAACTGAAGCTGCCAGCCTCCATGTCGCCGCCAAGAGACTAATCGGAAGAAGATGTTGAGCCCACCAAGCTTGGTGTCGACAGGAGGGGAGGAGCGGTGGCCTTCCTGGGACATGAGCGGCGGGGACCTACCGTGCACTACTCTTCCTCGTTGCCGGCGGTGCCCGCGGATGTTCCGGCTTCTTCGTTGTCGTGGCGCCGGGGCGCGGTCTCGGCGATGTCCTCTTGGTCAGCGCCCAACAACACCTTGCTTGCGTCGTCACACTCCTTGCTGGTGGCCGTCACCTGTCACACGCTGCCGGTACCGCCAGTGGGCGAGGCGGATCTCCCGGGAGGACCGATAGGACTCGAGCAACGCCTCCTGCTTTGCCAGGTCCGTGTTCGACGCGACTGCCCTGCCGGCGGCGACCTGCTCCTCTGCATGCAGATGCTCCTGGAGGAGGTTGTGGTTATAGTTGGCATTGGCCTGCGCTTCCTGGAACTGCTCCTCCCGCTCCTCCCACACCATGTCCATATAATGGGCATGAGCCTCCCGATGGTGAGGGTGCAATGCACCTGCGAGGGTCGAGAGGAGGAGGAGGGTGCCGCGAAGGAAGAGAGGGGTGGTGCTGGCTCGTCGAGAGGAGGTGTCTTGCATTTGCACGTCGTTTGGCTGCCTACCGGCCTGCCAGTCCGCAGCAATGGCTTCCATGGCCTTCTTCTGCTCTGACGTCAGCCCGTCCCAGAGAGCTTTGGCGGCGGAGGGATACGTGGCGGGGAGTGCTGTGCAGAGAGATGACTTTGGCTATGGCCGGAGCACCGGGGCAGCGGTTTATATAGCACCGGTGAGCGGCAGCCGGATGGACGGGTGGCGCCGGAGGAGACGCCTCGGCAACCACGTGACATCAATGCGGGCGACAGACTGACGGACAGGCAGCCGTCGTATTGTTTGAACGCGCAGCAGTGGTCTACACCGGGAAGCGGCGCGAGCGGCGCTCTCTCAGCAGGCGCGCCACTTCAATGTCGACACTGACCGAAAATGCGCGGGAGAGGTGAGATGTTTTTTGTTGGACAGGGCGGTCAGAAATGGGCTTCGGATTGGTCTGGACTCCGGCAAACCTCCCCCACTTTTGTCTCCAGTTTGTGAGAGAAATTGCGGTCGGACCGCCCCACGGACCGATACAGGCCCACGTTGGATGACTTTCGCGGACCGGACAGCATGGTCCGGACCGTTGCGTGAGGTTCGCGGGTTGGCATTGGAGATGCTCTTAGAGAAGAATAATTTTTACTCTCGCATCGGCCCGCCTTTATATAATAACTCTTCTGGCGCTGTTTCTCTAAAAAAAATCTCCACCCCTCCCGCACCACACCGCATCGACGTCACCGCCGCCCAAATCCAGCCCGCACGTCCCCACAGGCCTTCCTTGAGCCATCACACACCTCCACCCAACCTTCCAATCGACCGGCAAGACCCCAAAATGGCGGAATCCAACCGTCGGAGGTCGTCGCCGCCGATTAGAAGTGTGGATCCACGCCCCGGCATACAACCCACCTAAGGCCGCCGTGGTGGCGCTCTTTCCTCCTGCTCCTTCACGGCCGACCTGCCGACACCACAGCCGGACAAGAAGTACCATACGTGCCGCAGCAACCGTGGGGGACATGAGTGTCGGAAATAAAGGACACAGACACCGGAGTCTGGTACTGGCTGGGCTTGTTCTAGTCAAGCTAGCAGCGAGGGTGTATGGCTTCAATGTGGTGGCCCTCTACGACAGCGCTACTAAACTCAACTTCAACTTCCCCATTGACAACCGCAATGTCCCGGCCGGCGTCGAGATTCACCCTCTATTGGTCTCCCTCCACAAGTTGCGAGAGAACCAGGAGGCTCTCGAGTGGTTAGAGGCAGGGAGCGCCAATGAGCAGTACATGGCTGAGCTACACTGGATGTATCCGAAGCTCTTCGCCGAGAAGCACCGGCAGCTCGAGCTGTACAAGAAAGGGGTTCCAACGATGACACCGAAGTAGACTCTGATTAGGTTTAAGTCGACTAGTTTATTTATTGTTTTGTTCGAATCAACGAGATTTTTCATGTTTATGCACTGTAGTTTGAACATATTGGTGCTGTCCCTATGCAATGTAGTTTTAATCAAATTGGGCTATTGATGTTCAAATTTGTGTGAATATTTTTAAGAGCTAAATTTAAGAGTTCAGCTAGGAATCGCTTCTTTTTTTTGGCTACAAGAATATAAGGAGTTCAAGGATAAGAGGCCGTTTGATGAGCTAAAAGACCTTCCACGCGGAGGAGGGGCACTAAGGCCCTCCTTGACCTTGTAAACATGAGCTCCTTTACGGTGATTGGGGCAGTACTGGGAGTACTTTCGAGTACTTACCCCTCTGATTTTTATTAGCCGTCCGATCTGTTGGGGGATTAAGAATGAATTAACTTAATTAGTTTAATTAAACAAGGGCATAATGGTCCAGGGTAATTTTTTTTTCAACCGATCACGTCCACGACCAGAACCACGTCTAGATCTAGTAGCTCGGTCAAGTCCTCCTTCTCGTCCTCTTCCTTCTGTCCGACGAGCCCGGCGAGAGGAACCAATTCACCGTCGTCGGCGTCGTTCTCGTCCTCCTCCTGGTCCCCTTCACTATAAAAGACGTGGTCGGCGGCAGGAAGAAGAATAAGGCGTGACATCTGCGGCGGCAGTGTCGGCGGCTGCGGTATAGGAGAAAGCCCCCCGCTGATCCCATCGCTTCCGGACTTGCATCTTAAGGTATGAATCACCCGAATCTCAACTTAATTTGATTCGTAGCCTGCACTTTCTACTTAGATTTGTTTAGTCATCATCGATTTAGGTTTCCCTAGTGCATGCAATTCAATTTAGAATTTTTCATCATCCATGGTCACTTCACTAGTTTACGGGGGACCCAGTTTATGGACGTTTATGATCGCTTGCCATAACATGTACAAGGAGCAAAGTTTAAAATTCCACGCAAGATTTCGTACTGGGTTTTGCATGCATTTATGTCTGTCCTTTCAGATTTTTATTCGTCCGAATTGTGATGTAGGAAGACATGGCGGACGTAAGTCACGAGTCAATGATGGAGTACTATCATATTGCCAACAAGATGTTTAATAGTGAGGATGAAGGTTATACATTCTATAACAAATATGGTCTTGAGAAAGGTTTTAGTGTCCGGAGAAGCTATGTCGAGTGGGATGGATCCAACTGCCATATAATTTTAAGGAAATTTGTGTGTAGTGTGAAGGGGTTCGTGAAGAGAAGCACATGAAGAGGAAGATGGAAGATAGAAAGAGGAGGCCATGGAGTATAACTCGTGTAGGGTGTAAAGCTAAATTGGTGATTGCAAGACAGGAGGAAACAAGTCAGTGGTTTGTCAAGGATTTCATCGATGAACACGACCATCCTCTAGCCCCACGAGATCTGTCGTGTCTTTTGCGTTCACACAGAAGAATTAGCGATGAGCAGAAAGCGGACATTGCTGACATGGAAAAATCTGGGATCAGAAAACACCATGTTATGGATATTGTGTGCATGCAATACGGTGGATATGATGAGGTTGGATGCATTATGAGGGACATTTACAATTTCTACCATGCTAACAAGCAGGAAACAATTTCTTTCGGAGATGCTCAAACGGTGATCAATCACATGGTGGCGAGGCAAGAGCAAGATTCAGATTTTTTTCTTCAGGTACTTGGTTGATGAAGCTGGCCATCTCAAGGGACTGTTCTGGTGTGATAGTCAATCCCGACTTGACTACGAGGCTTTCGGAGACGTTATTGTTTTTGATAGCACATACAGAACCAATAAGTACAATCTGCCATTTGTGCCGTTTGTCGGGTTGAATCACCACCGCATCACCGTTATTTTTGCATGTGGTATCATTTCACATGAAACAAGCCAGGCATATGAGTGGATGTTACAGACCTTTTCTGATGCTATGGGATAGAAGCATCCTATATCTGTGATCACGGATGGGGACCTTGCAATGCAGAGAGCAATCAGGGTGGTGTGGCCTGACTCAAACCATAGGCTCTGTATATGGCACATTCAGCAGAACATTGTACGCCATCTGCATGATGACGCGGTAAAGGAGGAATTCCGATCTTTCATATATGATACATCTTCCATTGAAGAGCATGAGAGAAAATGGTTACACTTCTTACAACGGAATAAAGTAACAAGTGAGGACTCCTAGCTGCATCAGATGTATAAGATGAGAAAACTGTGGTGTGCTCCATATCTTGAGGGCCGTTGTTTCCTAGGATTGAGCAGCAATCAGTTGAGTGAGAGTTTAAACTCGGTGCTACATACGCATCTTGAGGCTAAGATGACGTTGTTTCAAATGCTAGAGCACTATGAGCGTTGCCTTGCGTCGCGACGCTTGAACGAGGCTCTCCAAGACGTCGAGGCCTTACAGTCCGTTCCGTTCACAGAGGAAAATGCTTCAGTTCTTGAGAAACATGCCGCGAAAGTTTTCACTCCTACTGTGTTTAAGTTGGTCTTATGGAGCATAGATGCTGTCATAAAATGTGAGATCAGAGAGGTACTTGATGCAGCAGAGGTTACCACATACGTTGTGTCTAAGAAGGAAAGAATGGATAAAAAGATCGAAGTGCGCACGGAGACGAAGGAAGGTATGCTTCGCAGTATCAGTTCTTCTTGCGCAAATTGGAATGCGCAGGCACACCATGTTCCCACATATTTTACATATTGGGAATTTTACAAGAAGAAACACTCCCCAGGTGTTGTGTTCCCACTAGGTGGACAATGAGTGCAAAATGTGCATTCGCACCGACCAGAAAGAGCGAGATGTATGCATACTCTGCAGCCCTACAAAGGTACCGTAAGCTAAGGAATTTTAGTCACATAGCATGTTTCAAGGCATGCCACTCTGATGAGGCGTTTCAGCATCTAAAAAGGGTTTTGGAAGGACAAGATGTTTGCAAGGGATCAACAAGTGAACAAGCTGATAGCAAGGGATCAACTAATGCTCAGGGTAACAGCATTAGGTTTGGCCCGTTGATGCCACAATCGGCTAACCTTGATGGTGAAGGTTTCGAAAAGGTTCTGGATCCCGTGCATGTGCCAGGCCGAGGTGCTCTGAAGAAAAGGCTACAGGCAAAGATGAAGAAAACCAGAACAAAGCGTAGATGTAGCTATTGTCATGAGGCAGATGGTCACAATCGACGTACGTGCACCAAATTGATAGAGGTACCTAATATGCCGTAATTTAATGTTTTAATGTGTCCAAATATATTCCATGGCATTAATAATATCCTTATGTGCAGGATCTCAAAGAAGAACTATGATAGCTACAACATTGTGCGCACGGTCGGACAGCAAGTATGTCGACGATCAACCTGATGTTGGTGTGTGCATTGTCGTCTATGTCTAGTGTCGTGTGACCGTTTCTCTAAAATACTTCATTCTGTCAGTTAGTGACTTCCTCATAATGTATGACTCAGCTATTTGGTTGTCCACTCCCTTGTAACAGTATTTGTTTGGGACATGTTTGGCACACGTGGGTCATCATGTCATAGAGAAATTGGGTGATTTGGAGGTGGTGGAAAAAACCACCTTTGTTCAAAAAATGGCTTAAGTTAGACCAAATGGTCCCTCCGGAATGCGGTGATTTTTTCGACCACCTCCAAATCACCTCAATTTTGGCACACATGATCTCTTGCACAAACAAAGCTAGGTTAGTTTTTTGAATTTTTTTGAATTTATACTGCCCTCTAGACTGACTGATCAAAAAATCGGTCTATACCTCAAGGGGGCATTGTAAAATATATTTTTCCAAATTTTCTTTCATGAACATGTTTGGCACATGTGGGTCACCGTGTCATAGAGAAATTGGGTGATTTGGAGGTGGTGGAAAAAATCACCTTTGTTCAAAAAATGGCTTAAGTTAGACCAAATGGTCCCTCCGGAATGCGGTGATTTTTCGACCACCTCCAAATCACCCAAAATTTGGCACACATGATATCTTGCACAAACAAAGCTAGGTTTCCAAGGTTTTATATTTTTTTGAATTTATACTGCTTAAAATACTTGCCGGACATGATGTAAATGGACCCAAAAAATTTCCACTTCTTTGTGTCAACATGAGAAGGAAGCATGACTAGTTTGGTAAGGTTGTTGGCATTTGTCTGGATTTTCTAATACGATTAAATGCTTAGAATACTTCTCGGAGGTGACGCGAGAAGCGCATGTTGTCGATCCTTCACTGGCGGCCGTTCCGGTAGGAGGTAAGGGTCCGTGTGGAAGGACGGGTTTTTCTCGACTTGCTTCAAATGGACCTGTATTCTTTCTTCACCCTTGTACCAACATGAGAAGCATCCATGACTAGTTCCATTGATTTTCTACGTTTTTATTAATTTTCTAGGGTTATCACGACGATAAAACCCTAAAATATTTCCCACCAGCGCCACCCTTCCCTCCGATCACTCTGACCAGCATGTACTTAACTTAGCATCAAGGCCATGAAAACAGGAATTAGAACCGTATTAGATTTTGATCCCACACATACAAAATAGATAACACACAGACTGCAGGTACTACGATTATCAGATTGAACTTGTAATGCATAACAACTTCTGGTATTCAAATACATCACATAAAATAGTAAGACAACTAGAAATGCAAAAAAGCTTGTGATGTTGAGGTTGAGCAAGGGACTTTTCTTGTGAGGCGCAGCATCTTCAGCAACCTATCCATGATTCCACCTGTAGCATATAAGTAAATGAAAGTTTCAGATTGAATACAGTTGGTATTGGAAAAATGACAGTACGGTAATTTGAAGATGCCAAGGAAATCTGTCACAACAACTGTAGGAGGATACGAATTTGAATACAAAGTTCATAGAAGTGAATGTTGAATTAATAAGACCTTTGCAAGATGCAAAATCACTGCTGTGATGAGAGTAAACAACATGTAGGCCATAGCACATGCAAGAAGCACTTACAGGAAGTGAAGCAAAAGGTTGTACAACACGACAACATGAGTAAAGCCAACATCCCTACAAAAATTATTTCACTGCTTATGTCTATCTTTTTTGCTGAATCATTAGGAAGCCCCTAAATATTTGGATGGAAGATCACCGACATGGCACTACTGAAATATTTCAGTGTCTACATCTCTGTACTGAAAGTGCATTACTGAAATATTTCCGTGGCTACGTGTGTACTGAAACAGCACCACTGAAATATTTCAGTTGCTACATGCGTGTACTGAAACATCACCACTGAAATATTTCATTTCGTACGTGCGTGTACTGAAAGTGAACCACTGAAATATTTCAGTGGGTACGTGCGTGTACTGAAAGTGCACCACCAAAATATTTCAGAGGCTACGTGCTTGTACTGAAACAGCACCACCGAAATATTTCAGTGGCTACGCGCGTGTGCTGAAATTGCTACACCGAAATATTTCTGTGGTTGCGTGCGTGTACTGAAACTGCAGTACTGAAATATTCAGTGTCTACCCATGTGTACTGAAATTGCATTGCACTACTGAAATTTTTCAGTGTGTACCCGTGTGTACTGCAATTGCACTACTCAAATATTTCAGTGTGAACCTGTCAGTACTGAAATATTTCAATGCCTACAACTATCTACTAAACTTGCAGTATTGAAATATTTCAGTGTCAACCCAGAGTCTATCACTCTAAACTGTGTACTGAACTTTTCTGGAGGCACTTCTTGCAGCCAAAATATTGCAAGTTCAATTTACACAGATTGCATCACGTAATTTGAACACAACTCTTGAGGTGACAGACAAATTTTCCTATCATGGATACCACTCCAGCACATCAAAACGTAGCAAGTAAACATAGCAATGCTATATGCCTAGACTCATTACAGCCTCGTCGATCAAACTAAGCTGCCATCCAGAGGCTACGGATTCAAGTACACAGGTAGCAAGAACATATTGCGGAGAATCAAATTAAGCAAGTGGCAAGTAATGATGAATGAAATTCAGCAATCTTACCCTAAACATAGCTACGGCCGCCGTTCAGACGAGGTGAGTGGCGAGGGAAGCATGGAGAACGGCAGGGAAGCGATGTCGCGACCACTGTCCTCCTCCTCTTGCGCTTCGGAGTCATCTCCGACTCGGTTGGAGGCTCCACAATCTGCAACGGCACCTCGTGCACCGTGGGTTCCTGATCCAGTGGATGCTCTACCCTGGATCTGAACGCCTACCACCTACGCCTGGTCCACGGGCTGGACGAATCGGCCTGCTCCATCACCCAGAGGAGGATCTCGACCTTGTGCATCAGTTGTGCGGGTGGGGGGGAAAGTTTTGCCCTCTCCCTCCTCGTCATTTGCTAAAAAGTGGCCATTGCCGTCCAGTTCATCTGCAATATGTTGTGAAACCAAGAACGGATCTCCGTCAACCTGGTCATCTTGACCTAGTCGCCGCCGGCGATCTCCATGAAGTCGGCGTTCTTGCCGCCGGCGATCTCGACGAAGTCGGCGTTCTCGCCGCCGCCGATGTGCTCGATCTGCTGGTCCATCGAGGATCTTGCGTGGATGGAAGAGGGGGGTGGATGTGGAAGATGAGAAGAGCAAAGTTGCGGCCGCGAGAAGGAGGAGAAGGCTAGGAGATGGCCACGGTTGCAATGGTGATGGAAGAGGGGAAGGAGCACGGCAGCGGCTTTGCATTGGAGGAGAGGGGCGGTGGTTTTGCATTGGAGGAGAGGGGCGGCGGTTTTGCATTGGACGAGAGGGCCCCACCTTGTCATATATTTCCTAGGACTAAAATGCCCCTAGACTAATTGTACTTTCGAGTACTTTTATCCGCGTACTTTCGAGTACTACGTACGTATGCGCCGTTAGATCGAGACAAACGAACGGCTTCAAAAAATGCCAACTACTGTAAAAGTTGTATGTAAACATTACTTGAGTTTTAATAAAACTAGCCATGATGGCCTTTCTTAAAAAAAGGGCCCTCCTTGAGGATGTTATGCATTCAGCCCATAGGTCGTGGCTAAAACGAGATGAAGCACCTTCCCTTCTTTGGCTATTTTTTTCTCTCCCGTTCATTTTCTTTTTTCATCTTCCTTTTCTTTCCCCTAGCTTTTTTTTTTCACTTTTTTATCCTTGTCTATTATTTCCCCCCTTTTAACGTTTTCACTTTCTTTTCCTTTCTCATTTTCCCTAAACGTGCGTGAACATGTGTCGGAAACTATATGAACATATATCGAAACGTGCGTGAAAGAACCTTTGTTTAAGCCTACGATTTGTTTTTTTGGAATATATACAAATATTTTCCAATACATGAATGTTTTCTTATATCTACAGGAACCTTTTCCAAATATGATATTAATCTTCATTCCATATAATTGAACAATTATATTGAGATATGTTAACATTTGTTTTTCACTTTTCACGTTGTATAAAAAAATACTGTTACTTGATTAATTTTCTCGGGAAAATGCCCACCAAAAAACATGAAAAGGAAAATAAATAAAAAGAAAGGGCTAATGGGTCGTGCCAGTGGGCCGGTCCATACATGAGCTCTTGAAGCGATTTGGCTGGTCTTTCTCGTCTCGGAGCAGCAGCTCATAAATAAATAAATAAACAGCTCATAAATCTCGTTTTCTTGCCCAACACTCGTCCTCCTCCTCCTCCGCTATATTCATCGGATCCGTTGTCGAGCGGGCAATGGAGATAGCGAGCTGGTGCAGGCTGGCATATGTTTCGTCCAGCATTCGGCGCCGTGGGCAGGATCCTGTTGCGCCGCCGCTGCCAGGCCGTGGCGGCGGCGGCAGGATCACTGTTGAGGCCGTCCGGAGCTAGGCTGCTACACCTACGCCCATCGCTTAATTCGGTCTTTCAACCATTGGTGACCAAAGTGCAGTTCTCGGAGTGTCCGCCGCTTTGGGCTTTTTGTGAGGTATGTACTACGTACTAGTAAATCTGTCAAACCCGCGGCGTATGACTCTTATAGTTTCATCATCATCGACATGCGTCATGTTTCCTAAGCGAGGAAACCCTAGAATATATGCATGGTTGCCACAATGTAAACGTGCATCATGGCCCTCTATTAATCAAATCATATACCTGACAGGGTTATATTCAGAATGCTCATCAGGTTTCTTATAATCAAGAATGTTGTTGCATCGTTTTTTCAGGGACCACAAGATGCATGTCATAGCGATCCCTGCGTGGTGCAGTCTACACATTGCTCTTGGTCTTCGAGTTTGGCATATGAACAAGAATGGAGAGCATGCTGAGAAGTCTACCCGCCCATCAGAGATCGACTGGGTCGGAGCTGGCGCCGTCTCTCCGGTTGTGAGGAAACAAGACGGTTGTGGTAAGGATCTTCTCTGCTGTTGACTTGCATGTGTTTGAATGTGTAGATCTTACTTCCTCTGTAGAGATCTAAAAGGTCTTATATTACTTGCGGGCAGGGGTCGCTTAATTAAGAGTAATTACGCAAGGCAGTTGTTGACATAGCTAGCATACACCACAACCTTAACTTGCGCATTTCTTGCAGGCTGTTGTTGGGCCATGGCTACGACAGCATCGGTCGAAGCAGCACACTATCTGCAGACCTTGCAATCGATCTCCCTAGCGGTTCAGGAGCTTATCGACTGCAACACGGAGAACAATGGTTGCAACGGTGGCTACTATCAACATGCCTTCAAGTACATACGGGATAATGGGCTCTCGAGCGAATCATCCTACCCATACATGGCCAAGAGAAGTGCTTCGGGTTGCAAGAGGGACAAGACGGTAGCAGCAGCAACACGTATATTAGGGTTTTGGTGCATCGACTCGACCGAGGATGCTCTCGAGGAAGCAGTAGCGAAGCGGCCTGTGGTTGTCCGTCTACAGGGTACGCCTGACCTATTTAACTACAAAGGAGGCATCATAGAGTGCGAAGCTCTACCTGCTGCTAGTGCAACTACATGGCATGCTGTCCTGATTGTCGGTTATGGTACGGATCCCGACGGTGTTAAGTATTGGCGCTTCAAGAACTCGTGGGGAAAGGACTGGGGCGAGGGGGGATTTGGGAGGATCCGTAGGCACGTTGCTGACAAGCGAGGTGTCTTGGGTATTTTTATGTATGGAGGATTATATCCAGTGCTTGATTAATATCCTTGGTTGGACCTTTGTTTGTGAAATCCCTCCTCTTTGTCGTAGCTCTCATGGGGAGATTTTGTCTCACTACTTGAAAGGTTATCTTTGTTGTGTTATTGTATTAATATGCATGATTTTATATCTATTCCACGGTGATCTTCATGCTTGGATGGCAGTATGACAGTTTGCAACACATTTTGAGCTTGTTAGGTATGGTGTGGATTAAGAACAACAATAGCAGTTTGTGACAGGGACAACAATAGCAGCTTCAGTCTTAGGACCATATCACTATATCAGCACTGCTGGTGATGGAACAGAGGAGTCTTCTGCCCCCATCTACTGTGTAATTGACATTGCACACATTCTTTCTCTCGAAACAGGCTTTCGCCCCGCTTTATGGATAAATCAATAGTCCATACAACCAATTACCAAGCTCAACCCGAAAATAAGACTGTTGGGGCCACAGCACAATCGTGCCCAAAAAAGGAAGAAGAAACATAAAAAGTCACCTGGGGCAAGCTAAGTTGTAGATGAACGGACGGAGAGCTGGCGCGCAGAAGCCAGCAATGCGTCAAGTGAGAGCTCAAGCCGGTCACGACCCCTCGGTCTAGCGAGCAGATGCCGGTGCTGCAGGAAAGCAAGAAATTTGAACATCGAGTCAGAAGCACGCTGCAGGAAAATCCACTCAATCACCATCTTATTGCGAGTAGTCCAAAGGGTCCACGACATAGCCGCGAAGGTGAGCCAAAACAGTCGGCGCTTACGGCCAACCTGGGTTGCCCGGACCTGCAGGAACTCTGCAAGATCACGGGCCTCCCACTCCGGCCCGAGGGCCTCACGAACAAAGCACCAAAGAGTCTGAGCTGCTACGCAAGCAAACAAAATGTGAGTACCAGTCTCGGGTACAAGGCAAAGAGCGCAAAGGCCATTGCCCGGACCATGGCGTTTAAGCACCTCGGTCCTTGAAGGAACGCGATCACGCAGGAGCTGCCACACGAAGATCTTGATTTTAAGGGGCAACAACGCCTTCCAAAGTGGGGATAACCACTGGAGAACCGGCAGCTGGCAAAGCGCCTGATAGGCCGAGCAAACGGAGAATTCTCCGGACGGAGAAAGACTCCAAGATACGGTGTCATGGGCCTGGGACACATGTCGAGGGACTATTTCCCTCAAGTTTTCTCATTCATGCACCTCCTTCGGACCGAATGAGCGACGTAACATAATGTTCCACCCCTCCTCCAAACCGGCCGCAGAAACTAACACATTTGGGTCGTCACAAATCGCAAAGAGCCTCGGGAACCGAGTCCGGAGCGGCTCCCCATCAATCTAAGGGTCCAACCAAAACTGAGTACTAGACCCGTTGCCAACCGAGAAGCACACACCCAGCCTAATCTCTTCCTTGATGGCCTGGATATGTTTCCAGAACTGTGACCCAGCTGAGTGGGAACACGCCAAGAGGGGCTGGCCCTGCAGGTACTTGGACTGAATCAGTTGTAGCCACAGCCCACCATCACCCCGCAAGATCATCCAAACCCACCTCAGCACGAGGGCCACATTCATGCATCGAGACGCCGAGATGCCTAGGCCACCCCGATCCTTGGGCAAGCAGATGTCCGCCCGTTTCACCATATGGTATTTAGGGCGACCATCCACCGCCTGCCAGAAGAACTTAGCCAGCTCCATGTCAAAGGAGCTATGCACATCTTCGGGCAAGATGTACATCCCCATCATATACATGGGGAGGTTAGCGAGGTTAGAGCTAATCGGCACTGTTTTGCTTCCTTTAGAAGTGAACCTTCTGTTGGGGATCGTTGCAGAAATTAAAATTTTCTACGCATCACCAAGATCAATCTATGGAGTTTACTAGCAACGAGAGGGGAGGAGTGCATCTACATACCCTTGTAGATCACGAGCGGAGGCGTTCAAGAGAACGGGGTTGATGGAGTCGTACTCGTCGTGATCCAAATCACCGATGATCCAAGCGCCGAACGGACGGCACCTCCGCGTTCAACACACGTACGGAGCAGTGACGTCTCCCACGCCTTGATCCAGTAAGGAGGAGGGAGAGGTTGAGGAAGAAGGCTCCAACAGGAGCACGACGGCGTGGTGATGGTGGAGTGACAGTTCTCCGGCAGGGCTTCGCCAAGCACACGCGAAGGAGGAGAGGTGTTGGGGAGGGGAGGGGCTGCGCCTTGGGAAAGGTGTGGCTGCCCTCCCACCCCACCACTACATATAGGGGCAAGGGAGAGGGGGCCGGCCCCCTCAGATCCCATCTGGTGGGAGGGGTGGTGGCCAGGGGGAGGTGGCTTGCCCCACAAGCAAGGGGGGCGCCCCCTTTAGGGTTCCCCCCAAACCCTAGGCGCATGGGCCGTAGGGGTGGTTGGCGCCCAGCCCACTTAGGGCTGGTTCCCTTCCACCTACAGCCCATAAGGCCCTCCGGGGCAGGTGGACCCTCCCGGTGGACCCCCGGAACCCCTCCGGTGGTCCCGGTACAATACCGGTATACCCCCGAATATTTCCGGTGACCGTATGGTGACTTCCCATATATAAATATTTACCTCCGGACCATTCCGAAACTCCTTGTGACGTCCGGGATCTCATTCGGGACTCCGAACAACATTCGGTAATCACATACAAACCTTCCTTATAACCCTAGCGTCATCGAACCTTAAGTGTGTAGACCCTACGGGTTCGGGAATCATGCAGACTTGACCGATACACCTCTCTAGCCAATAACCAACAGCGGGATATGGATACCCATGTTGGCTCCCACATGTTCCACGATGATCTCATCGGATGAACCACGATGTCGAGGATTCAAGCAATCCCGTATACAATTCCCTTTGTCAATCGGTACTTTACTTGCCCGAGATTCGATCGTCGGTATCCCAATACATCGTTCAATCTCGTTACCGGCAAGTCACTTTACTCGTTCCGTAATGCATGATCCCGTAACTAACTACTTAGTCACATTGAGCTCATTATGATGATGCAATACCGAGTGGGCCCAGATATACCTCTCCGTCATACAGAGTGACAAATCCCAGTCTCGATCCGAGCCAACCCAACAGACACTTTCAGAGATACCTGTAGTGCACCTTTATAGCCACCCAGTTACGTTGTGACGTTTGGTACACCCAAAGCATTCCTACGGTATCCGGGAGTCGCACGATATCATGGTCTAAGGAAATGATACTTGACATTAGAACAGCTTTAGCAAACGAACTACACGATCTAGTGCTATCCTTAGGATTGGGTCTTGTCCATCACATCATTCTCCTAATGATGTGATCCCGTTATCAATGACATCCAATGTCCATGGTCAGGAAACCGTAACCATCTATTGATCAACGAGGTAGTCAACTAGAGGCTCACTAGGGACATGTTATGGTCTATGTATTCACACATGTATTACGATTTCCGGATAACACAATTAATGCATGAACAATAGACAATTATCATGAACAAGGAAATATAATAATAACCATTTTATTATTGCCTCTAGGGCATATTTCCAACAGTCTCCCACTTGCACTAGAGTCAATAATCTAGTTACATTGTGATGAATCGTACACCCATAGAGTTCTGGTGTTGATCATGTTTTGCCCGTGGAAGAGGTTTAGTCAACGGATCTGTGACATTCAAATCCGTATGTACTTTACAAATATCTATGTCTCCATTTTGAACATTTCACGAATGGAGTTGAAGCGACGCTTGATGTGCCTAGTCTTCTTGTGAAACCTGGGCTCCTTGGCAAGGGCAATAGCTCCAGTGTTATCACAGAGTCATTGGCCCCGATGCATTGGGAATAACTCCTAGGTCGGCAATGAACTCCTTCATCCAGATTGCTTCATGTGCTGCCTCCGAGGCTGCCATGTACTCCGCTTCACATGTAGATCCCGCCACGACGCTTTGCTTGCAACTGCACCAGCTGACTGCCCCACCATTCAAAATGTACACGTATCCGGTTTGTGACTTAGAGTCATCCAGATCTGTGTCGAAGCTAGCATCGACGTAACCCTTTACGACGAGCTCTTCGTCACCTCCATAAACGAGAAACATATCCTTAATCCTTTTCAGGTACTTCAGGATGTTCTTGACTGCTGTCCAGTGTTCCATGCCGGGATTACTTTGGTACCTTCCTACCAAACTTACGGCAAGGTTTACATCAGGTCTGGTACACAGCATGGCATACATAATAGACCCTATGGCCGAGGCATAGGGGACAACACTCATCTTTTCTCTATCTTCTGCCGTGGTCGGGCATTGAGCCGTGCTCAATCTCACACCTTGCAATACACGCAAGAACCCCTTCTTGGACTGATCCATATTGAACTTCTTCAATATCTTGTCAAGGTATGTGCTTTGTGAAAGACCTATGAGGCGTCTCGATCTATCTCTATAGATCTTGACGCCTAATGTGTAAGCAGCTTCTCCAAGGTCCTTCATTGAAAAACACTTATTCAAGTAGGACTTTATACTTTCCAAGAATTCTATATCATTTCCCATTAATAGTATGTCATCCACATATAATATGAGAAATGCTACAGAGCTCCCACTCACTTTCTTGTAAACACATGCTTCTCCATAAGTCTGCGTAAACCCAAACGCTTTGATCATCTCATCAAAGCGAATGTTCCAACTCCGAGATGCCTGCACCAGCCCATAGATTGAGCGCTAGAGCTTGCATACTTTGTCAGCATTCTTAGGATCGACAAAACCTTCCGGCTGCATCATAATACAATTCTTCCTTAAGGAAGCCGTTAAGGAATGCCGTTTTGACGTCCATTTGCCATATTTCATAATCGTAGAATGCGGCAATTGCTAACATGATTCAGACGGACTTCAGCTTCGCTACGGGTGAGAAGGTCTCATCGTAGTCAACTCCTTGAACTTGTCGATAACCCTTAGCGACAAGTCGAGCTTTATAGATGGTAACATTTCCATCCGCGTCCGTCTTCTTCTTGAAGATCCATTTATTTTCTATCGCTCGCCGATCATCGGGCAAGTCTGTCAAAGTCCATACTTTGTTTTCATACATGGATCCTATCTCGGATTGCATGGCTTCAAGCCGTTTGTTGGAATCTGGGCCCGCCATTGCTTCTTCATAGTTCGAAGGTTCACCGTTGTCCAACAACATGATTTCCAGGGCAGGGTTGCCGTACCACTCTGGTGCGGAACGTGTCCTTGCGGACCTACGAAGTTCAGTGGTAACTTGATCATGATCGTCATCATTAACTTCCTCTCTAGTCGATGCAGGCACCACAGAAACATTTTCTTGTGCTGCGCTACTTTCTGGTTCGAGAGGGTTCATCTCATCAAGTTCCACTTTCCTCCCACTTACTTCTTTTGAGAGAAACTCTTTCTCCAGAAAGGACCCGTTCTTGGCAACGAAGATCTTGCCTTCGGATCTGAGGTAGAAGGTATACCCAATGGTTTCCTTAGGGTATCCTATGAAGACGCATTTTTCCGACTTGGGTTCGAGCTTTTCAGGTTGAAGTTTCTTGACATAAGCATCGCATCCCCAAACTTTAAGAAACGACAGCTTAGGTTTCTTTCCAAACCATAATTCATATGGTGTCGTCTCAACGGATTTCGACGGAGCCCTATTTAAAGTGAATGCGGCAGTCTCTAAAGCATAACCCCAGAATGATAGCGGTAGATCGGTAAGAGACATCATAGATCGCACCATATCCTATAGAGTGTGATTAAGACGTTCGGACACACCATTACGCTGAGGTGTTCCAGGCGGCGTGAGTTGTGAAACAATTCCACATTTCCTTAAGTGTGTGCCAAATTCGTGACTCAAATATTCCCCTCCACGATCTGATTGTAAGAACTTTATTTTCCTGTCACGTTGATTCTCAACCTCACTCTGAAATTTCTTGAACTTTTCAAAGGTCTCAGACTTGTGTTTCATTAAGTAGACATACCCATATCTACTCAAGTCATCAGTGAGGGTGAGAACATAACGATAGCCACCGCGAGCCTCAACACTCATTGGACCGCACACATCAGTATGTATGATTTCCAATAAGTCGGTTGCTCGCTCCATTGTTCCGGAGAACGGAGTCTTGGTCATTTTGCCCATGAGGCATGGTTCGCACGTGTCAAATGATTCATAATCAAGAGACTCCAAAAGTCCATATGCATGGAATTTCTTCATGCGTTTGACACCAATGTGACCAAGGCGGCAGTGCCACAAGTATGTGGGACTATCATTATCAACCTTACATTTCTTGGCATTCACACTATGAATATGTGTAACATCACGTTCGAGATTCATTAAGAATAAACCATTGACCAGCGGGGCATGACCATAAAACATATCTCTCATATAAATAGAACATCCATTATTCTCGGATTTAAATGAGTAGCCATCTCGTATTAAACGAGATCCAGATACAATGTACATGCTCAAAGCTGGCACTAAATAACAATTATTGAGGTTTAAAACTAATCCCGTAGGTAAATGTAGAGGTAGCGTGCCGACGGCGATCACATCGACCTTGGAACCATTCCCGACGCGCATCGTCACCTCGTCCTTCGCCAGTCTCCGCTTATTCCGCAGCTCCTGCTTTGAGTTACAAATATGAGCAACCGCACCGGTATCAAATACCCAGGAGCTACTACGAGCGCTGGTTAGGTACACATCAATAACATGTATATCACATATACCTTTGGTATGGCCGGCCTTCTTATCCGCTAAGTACTTGGGGCAGTTCCGCTTCCAGTGACCGTTTCCCTTGCAATAAAAGCACTCAGTCTCAGGCTTGGGTCCATTCTTTGTCTTCTTCCCGGCAGCTTGCTTACCGGGCACGGCAACTCCCTTGCCGTCTTTCTTGAAGTTCTTCTTACCCTTGCCTTTCTTGAACTTAGTGGTTTTATTCACCATCAACACTTGATGTTCCTTTTTGATCTCCACCTCCGCTGATTTCAGCATTGAATATACCTCAGGAATGGTCTTTTCCATCCCCTGCATATTGAAGTTCATCACAAAGCTCTTGTAGCTAGGTGGGAGCGACTGAAGGATTCTATCAATGACCGCGTCATCCGGGAGATTTACTCCCAGCTGAGACAAGCGGTTGTGCAACCCAGACATTTTGAGTATGTGTTCGCTGACGGGACTATTCTCCTCCATCTTACAACTGTAGAACTTGTCGGAGACTTCATATCTCTCGACCCGGGCATGAGCATGGAAAACCATTTTCAGCTCTTGGAACATCTCATATGCTCAGTGCTGCTCAAAACGCTTTTGGAGCCCCGGTTCTAAGCTGTAAAGCATGCCGCACTGAACCAGGGAGTAATCATCACTATGTGACTGCCAGGCGTTCAGAACGTCTTGAGTTGCTAGGAAAACAGGTGCATCACCTAGCGGTGCTTCAAGGACATATGCTTTCTTGGCAGCTATGAGGATAATCCTCAGGTTACGGACCCAGTCCGTGTAGTTGCTAACATCGTCTTTCAGCTTGGTTTTCTCTAGGAACGCGTTGAAGTTGAGGGCAACATTAGCATGGGCCATTTGATCTACAAGACATATTGTAAAGGTTTTTTAGACTAAGTTCATGATAATTAAGTTCATCTAATCAAATTATTAACGAACTCCCACTCAGACAGACATCCCTCTAGTCATCTAAGTGACACATGATCCGAGTCAACTAAGCCGTGTCCGATCATCACGTGAGACGGACTAGTCATCATCGGTGAACATCTTCATGTTGATCGTATCTGCTATACGACTCATGTTCGACCTTTCGGTCTCTTGTGTTCCGAGGACATGTCTATGCATGCTAGGCTCGTCAAGTCAACCTAAGTGTATTGTGTGTGTAAATCTGGCTTACACCCGTTGTATGCGAACGTTAGAACCTATCACACCCGATCATCACGTGGTGCTTTGGAACAACGAACCTTCGCAACGGTGCACAGTTAGGGGGAACACTTTCTTGAAATTTTAGCGAGGGATCGTCTTATTTATGCTACCGTCGTTCTAAGCAAATAAGATGTAAAACATGATAAACATCACATGCAATCAAATAGTGACATGATATGGCCAATATCATTTTGCTCCTTTTGATCTCCATCTTCGGGGCGCCATGTTCATCATCGTCACCGGCATTGACACCATGATCTCCATCATCATGATCTCCATCATCGTGTCTTCATGAAGTTGTATCGCCAACTATTACTTCTACTACTATGGCTAACGGTTAGCAATAAAGTAAAGTAATTACATGACGTTCCAGTTGACACGCAGGTCATAAATAAATGAAGACAACTCCTATGGCTCCTGCCGGTTGTCATACTCATCGACATGCAAGTCGTGATTCCTATTACAAGAACATGATCAATCTCATACATCACATATATCATTCATCACATCCTTCTGGCCATATCACATCACATGACACTTGCTGCAAAAACAAGTTAGACGTCCTCTAATTGTTGTTGCAAACTTTTACGTGGCTGCTATAGGTTTCTAGCAAGAACGATTCTTACCTACGCCAAAACCACAACGTGATATGCCAATTTCTATTTACCCTTCATAAGGACCCTTTTCATCGAATCCGATCCGACTAAAGTGGGAGAGACAGACACCCGCTAGCCACCTTATGCAACTAGTGCATGTCAGTCGGTGGAACCTGTCTCACGTAAGCGTACGTGTAAGGTCGGTCCGGGCCGCTTCATCCCATGATGCCGCCGAATCAAGGTAAGACTAGTAACGGCAAGTAAATTGACAAAATCGACGCCCACAACAACTTGTGTTCTACTCGTGCATAGAAACTACGCATAGACCTAGCTCATGATGCCACTGTTGGGGATCGTTGCAGAAATTAAAATTTTCTACGCATCACCAAGATCAATCTATGGAGTTTACTAGCAACGAGAGGGGAGGAGTGCATCTACATACCCTTGTAGATTGCAAGCGGAAGCTTTCAAGAGAACGGAGTTGATGGAGTCGTACTCGTCGTGATCCAAATCACTGATGATCCAAGCGCCGAACGGACGGCACCTCCGCGTTCAACACACGTACGGAGCGGTGACGTCTCCCACGCCTTGATCCAGCAAGGAGGAGGGAGAGGTTGAGGAAGAAGGCTCCAACAGCAGCACGACGGCGTGGTGGTGGTGGAGTGACAGTTCTCCGGCAGGGCTTCGCCAAGCACACGCGGAGGAGGAGAGGTGTTGGGGAGGGGAGGGGCTGCGCCTTGGGAAAGGTGTGGCTGCCCTCCCACCCCTCCACTATATATAGGGGCAAGGGAGAGGGGGGACGGCCCCCTCAGATCCCATCTGGTGGGAGGGGCGGCGGCCAGGGGGAGGTGGCTTGCCCCCCAAGCAAGGGGGGCGCCCCCCTTTAGGGTTCCCCCCAAACCCTAGGCGCATGGGCCGTAGGGGTGGTTGGCGCCCAGCCCACTTAGGGCTGGTTCCCTTCCACCTACTGCCCATAAGGCCCTCCGGGGCAGGTGGACCCTCCCGGTGGACCCCCGGAACCCCTCCGGTGGTCCCGGTACAATACCGGTATACCCCTGAATATTTCCGGTGACCGTATGGTGAATTCCCATATATAAATCTTTACCTCCGGACCATTCCGGAACTCCTCGTGACGTCCGAGATCACATCCGGGACTCTGAACAACATTCGGTAATCACATACAAACCTTCCTTTTAACCCTAGCGTCATCGAACCTTAAGTGTGTAGACCCTACGGGTTCGGGAATCATGCAGACATGACCGAGACACCTCTCTAGCCAATAACCAACAGCGGGATCTGGATACCCATGTTGGCTCCCACATATTCCACGATGATCTCATCGGATGAACCACGATGTCGAGGATTCAAGCAATCCCGTATACAATTCCCTTTGTCAATCGATACTTTACTTGCCCGAGATTCGATCGTCGGTATCCCAATACCTCGTTCAATCTCGTTACCGGCAAGTCACTTTACTCGTTCCGTAATGCATGATCCCGTGACTAACTACTTAGTCACATAGAGCTCATTATGATGATGCAATACCGAGTGGGCCCAGAGATACCTCTCCGTCATACGGAGTGACAAATCCCAGTCTCGATCCGAGCTAGCCCAACAGACACTTTCGGAGATACCTGTAGTGCACCTTTATAGCCACCCAGTTATGTTGTGACGTTTGGTACGCCCAAAGCATTCCTACGGTATCCGGGAGTCGCACGATCTCATGGTCTAAGGAAATGATACTTGACATTAGAACAGCTTTAGCAAACGAACTACACGATCTAGTGCTATGCTTAGGATTGGGTCTTGTCCATCACATCATTCCCCTAATGATGTGATCCCGTTATCAATGACATCCAATGTCCATGGTCAGGAAACCGTAACCATCTATTGATCAATGAGCTAGTCAACTAGAGGCTCACTAGGGACATGTTATGGTCTATGTATTCACACATGTATTACGATTTCCGGATAACACAATTAAAGCATGAACAATAGACAATTATCATGAACAAGGAAATATAATAATAACCATTTTATTATTGCCTCTAGGGCATATTTCCAACACCTTCCGCACGAGGGCTCCGCACGGGACGCTACTCGTCCCACAAGCGGATCAAACCCACTCACCAGGATCCTGGACTCCGACAGGGGCATCCCCAAGTATGATATGGGGAAAGATGCCAGCCTACAGTTGAGGTTGTGCGCAACCCTCTGATGCTCAAGCTCCGACTAGCCTAGGACCACCACCTCACTCTTGCCAAAATTTATCTTAAGACCAGACATTTCCTCAAAGCAGAGCAAGAGGAATTTAAGGATGACAATGTCCATATTAGAGCCTTCCACCATGATCATGGTGTCATTCGCATACTGCAAGTGGGTAACACCTCCTCCCGGATGAGATGACTAACCACACCCTTAAGGTGGCAGGCCAACTGGGCCTTATCTAGGATGCCCGGAAGGCCATCCAGAGCAAGGTTGAAAAGCAAGGGGGAGACAGGACCCCCCTGCTTTACACCTCTGGAAGCCTGAAAGAAAGGCCCAACCTCTCCATTGATATTAATCGCCGTGTTCCCCGATCTAACCATCTGCATGATCCAGGAACACCATCTCTCGCCAAATTCTCTCCACTACATAACCAACCTCAAAAAGGACCAATCAAAACGGTCATATGCCTTCTGGAAGTCCAATTTAAGGAAGACACCCTTATGGCCCCGCGAAGCCACCTTGTGGACAATCTCGTGAAGGGCCAGGCTCCCATCATGGATCCGGCGGCCCTTCAAGAATGCGGTCTGAAGGGGGGAGCGATCCTCTCTGCCACTGGGGATAGCCGGGTCGCGCACACCTTCGCAAAGATTCGCTCCAACACGTTAATCACCGTGATGGGGCGGAATTGCCGAATATCGGTCGCCCCAATTACCTTGGTGATCAAGGTAATAACACCATAATTTATTCTAGCCATATCCAAAGTTCCAATACAAAACTCATGGAACATAGGCATAATGACCGGGCGCAGGACCTCCAAGAATTTCTGGAAGAATGCCACCGACAGGTCATCAGGACCCGTGGCCGAGATAGCCTTCATAGAGGCAATCGCTCGCCCCTCCTCCTCAGACGAGAAAGGGAGCGTAAGCTCCGCATTCTCCTCCTCGGTGATTTGGTCCTTTGGCGGCCAAAAATCCTCGCGGAGGGAGACACCTCCACGGGCTCAGCCGAAAACAACTCCATAAAAGGAGTAAATATGGGCAGAGATGTCCTCCGGGCTCTCCAGAAGGACATCCCCGTCCGAGAGGCAAGGGATGGCACACTTCTTGCTACGGCCATTGGCTAATGCCTGGAAGTAAGCAGTGTTTGCATCCCCCTTAAGGAGCCAGTTCTGCCCCCCCCCCCCCCCCGACGCTGCCAAAATGGCTCCTCGTACTTATAGATATCCATGAGCAAGGCCTCAAGGGAAACCTCCTAGTCCAGTCATCAGGAGACAATTCCGGTCCATCAACAAGACCATCCAACACCTTAAACTGGTGAAGCAAGGCCCCTTTACGGGCTCGAAGATCCGCACCTAGGTTCGGACCCAGCCCCTCATGAGTTGTCTAGCCATTTTGGCACAATGGTGCCAGACATCCACAACACAAAAAACACGGGGGGGGGGGGGGGGGACCGCAGCCGCCTTTATCCAGTGGCCGCGCACCATCTCCATGAAGCCCGGCTGCTCCAACCAAAATGCCTCAAAGTGAAAGCGACGAGGTCTCGGGGGGCATCATCCCCGGACGAAAAGAGCAAGGGGACATGGTCGGAGCCAATCCGAGTAACCGCCCTGAGTGAGCACAACGGGAACATTAATTCCCATTGGGCCGACAAAAAACCCGATCTAAAACACTCCGGATGGGGTTAGCCTGCTTATTCATCCACGTGAACCTAGCCCCAACCCGGGCTATCTCACGAGGGGCCAGATCTGCAATGCAGTCATTAAATAGACACATGCAGGACACGGCAATGTGAGTGTTACTGGAATTTCCACGAGGTGCCCCTTGTCGCAAGCACAAGTGACGTTCGGCAAGACTAGGTTTCAGCTGTAAGTATATGCAACAACTACAGCACGACAGTGGGTTCCATTAAATCAGTGTTGGAAATAATTGGCTCTGGTTTTTGAAGACAATCATGTAGTTCCATGACCGCAACCATTTCTTAGCTGCAAAGAAGAAGAAAAACTACTACTTATGTCTTTGTGATACCTGGCAGAGCACGGTCCTCAAGGGGGATATGAGAAGCTCTGCAACAATGCCAATATATGTGTTCTTCGGCAGGCTGAACTTTGTTCATGAGAGCATGACCATATGATGCTGGAAACTCAACCTAAAATGATGTTGCTGTAAACTGAAACTGTATTTAAATGAACCCGTGATGAAATCGTCTTATGGTTAAGTAAACCGCTTGCTATTTCAAGCAGTTTATCAAAGAGCACCTTAATTATTTACCTCCGAATAGATGGCAACATGTGTGGTTGTTGTGTTGCTTTGTCATGTCACCTTGCCCTCATGGATGGTTTCACCAAGAGAAAACCAGAAAAAAGAGCAAGAAATAAATACAACAAATGGAACGACAAGGGCCCTCGGCTATCAGTGTTGTATGTGCATGCGTTGGTGTGATTTGATGTGATCGATCCTGCAGGGCCAAATTCCAACATCATCGATCAATTTATACTGTTGCAGCTTCTCTGACCCATAGCAAGGTGCAAAGTAGCAACATGCTAGGAAACACGAAGACCAACAAGAGAAAAATGGAACATGAGAACATTTGAAAACAACGTGATTTGCCAACTTTGATAGCCCACTCCATTAGAGAATTCTTGGTGGTCTGACAGGCGGGCTCGGGGTCGCTAGAGCTTCAGCATATCAGCCATTCCTGTCGAATAAAACTTAAAGTAGGGAGCCAATGAAAGTGAGAAGTAGTTGGTTGCCATGGCCGAATAGATGGCAGACACACATCCCCCTCTGTGCTAGCCGATGATTGACCTGCCAAAGACAGTGGAATACACGATTGGGCCCTCCAAACTTAACTGTATATAGGTAGTCATAGATCAGCAGGAGTTGGATCTTGGCTTAGCTTGAATGCCAAGTTAGCTCCCTCGTCTGAAGATGTAATCCCTCTCACAATGTACTCTTAGATGCATGT
Source organism: Triticum aestivum (assembly GCF_018294505.1). NCBI lineage: Eukaryota > Viridiplantae > Streptophyta > Magnoliopsida > Poales > Poaceae > Triticum > Triticum aestivum. The sequence continues at coordinate 8,090,284 of NC_057796.1, forward strand.
GTTTTGAGGTGCGCACAGAAGTTAAAATCCAATGGAAAGGCCTGTAATTCAGAGGATTGATTTGTTAGAACATGTAAAATGTACCACAGTAGTGAGTGGACCAGCCAATAAGAAAGGATAGACAACAAACACTTGTAAATATGCAAACATGAAGTTGTGGCATTATAGAAAATAGAAACCTCTAAAATAAGCAACAGTTTAGGCACGTAGCAACTAAATTTACAAGCATACAACCAGTTTGATGGACCAGGGGAAGTTTCTGCTGTATTACGGTTGGTCTTCATTTAGCGAGTCGGTGCTTTTTGTGATAAATATATTGATTAGTTCAGTTAGATGGTGGTTCGAAAGTTCCATGATGCACCTCCAAAAATGTCACTGCTGAATCTTGGCTTAGTTTTCCAATGCTTTCACACCGACTAGAAGGGAACACGTGTCTTTGTACACCAAGCTTTTTGTACCGCGTATGCAAGGGCAACATGAGCAGTGATGATGGTTGCGGTGTCTCCAGCATAAGGTTAGGGAAGGGAAATCAACTGAAGCCAAATAGTGTTTTCAGGGAACTGATAGATAGCCAGTCCCGGTTGGCTGCGATGTCACCCTTGCATTCTGGGTCACCCTTGCATTCTGGGTCACCCTTGCATTTTGGGTCTGGGTATTCATACTAGCACTGGAGCACATCTTCGGTTGCTTCACCAACTTTGCTCATAGCAGAGACCGATTAATAGCAAGATCGATGGTGAACTTCTAGAAGGACAAGTGGATGCATGGGGTTGCTGTTGGGGAACCTAGTAATTTCAAAAAAATTCCTACGCACACGCAAGATCATGGTGATGCATAGCAACGAGAGGGGAGAGTGTCGTCCACGTACCCTCGTAGACCGTAAGCGGAAGCGTTATGACAACGCGGTTGATGTAGTCATACGTCTTCACGATCGACCGATCCTAGTACCGAACGTACGACACCTCCGCGATCTGCACATGTTCAGCTCGGTGACGTCCCACAAACTCACGATCCAGTAGAGCTTCGAGGGAGAGTTCCGTCAGCACGACGGCGTGATGACGGTGATGATGAAGCTACCAACGCAGGGCTTCGCTTAAGCACCGCTATGATATGACCGAGGTGGATTATGGTGGAGGGGGGCACCGCACACGGCTAAAAAATCAATGGTCAACTTGTGTGTCTATGGGGTGCCCCCCTCCCCCGTATATAAAGGAGTGGAGGAGGGGGAGGGCCGGCCCTCCTATGGCGCACCCTGGAGGAGTACTACTCCCACTGGGAGTAGGATTCCCCCCTTCCCTAGTTGGACTAGGAGAGAAGGAAGGGGGAGAGAGGTAGGAAGGAAAGGGGGGCGCTGCCCCCCTCCTAGTCCAATTCGGACCAGAGGGGAAGGGGGCGCGCGGCCTGCCCTGGCCACCTCTCTCTCTCTCTCTCTCTCCACTATGGCCCAATAAGGCCCATACACTTACTGGGGGGTTCCGGTAACCTCCCGGTACTCCGGTAAATTTCCTGAATTCACCCGCAACTATTCCGATGTCCAAATATAGGCTTCCAATATATCGATCTTTATGTCTCGACCATTTCGAGACTCCTCGTCATGTCCGTGATCATATCCAAGACTCCGAACTACCTTCGGTACATCAAAACACATAAACTCATAATACCGATCGTCACCGAATGTTAAGCGTGCGGACCCTACGGGTTCGAGAGCTATGTAGACATGACCGAGACTCATCTCCGGTCAATAACCAATAGCGCAACCTGGATGCTCATATTGGTTCCTACATATTCTACGAAGTTCTTTATCGGTCAAACCGCATAACAACATACATTGTTCCCTTTTTCATCGGTATGTTACTTGCCTGAGATTCCATCGTCGGTATCTCAATACCTAGTTCAATCTCGTTACTGGCAAGTCTCTTTACTCGCTCCGTAATGCATTATCCCGCAACTAACTCATTAGTTACATTGCTCGCAAGGCTTATAGTGATGTGCATTACCGCGAGGGCCCAGAGATACCTCTCCGACAATCGGAGTGACAAATCCAAATCTTGATCTATGCCAACTCAACAAGTACCATCGGAGACACCTGTAGAGCACCTTATAATCACCCAGTTACGTTGTGACGTTTGGTGGCACACAAAGTGTTCCTCCGGTATTCGGGAGTTGCATAATCTCATAGTCATAGGAACATGTATAAGTCATGAAGAAAGCAATAGAAATATACTAAACGATCAAATGCTAAGCTAACGGAATGGGTCAAGTCAATCACATCATTCTCTAATGATGTGATCCCCTTAATCAAGTGACAACTCATGTCTATAGCTAGGAAACTTAACCATCTTTGATTCAACGAGCTAGTCAAGTAGAGGCATACTAGTGACACTTTGTTTGTCTATGTATTCACACATGTACTAAGTTTCCGGTTAATACAATTCTAGCATGAATAATAAACATTTATCATGATATAAAGAAATATAAATAATAACTTTATTATTGCCTTTAGGGCATATTTCCTTCAGTTGCACCCATTGCGGTGGCTCCAATGTTGCAAAGCTGGCCTGGAGGAAAAACCTCAAGGTGGCTGATGCTCTGGCCGACAACAAGTGGATGAAGGGGCTACAAAGGATAGGCAACGAAGAGCAAGTTCTGCAATTTGTTAACTTGTGGGAGCAGATCCAAGAAGTGTAGCTTTCTCAGGAAAGTGATAGCAATTTGTGGCTTTTTAACTCCAAAGGAATAAACACGGCCAAAGATGCTTATGATGCCCAATTCATAGGGCGAATTAACAAAACACTTCTGGAGAAAACTTGGAAAGTCAAAGCTGAGAACAAGATAAAATTCTATCTTTGGTTGCTGCTCCAGAACCGAAACTGGACCACAAACGGATTATCCACTAGAGGATGGCCTTGCAATCCGACCTGCTCCTTCTGTGATCAAGCCCCTGAGACTGCGATGCACATCCTTCTGGGCTGCCCCTACTCTAAAGAGGTCTGGGCAGAGGCTAGCTCCATCCACCCTCAGCTGATGGACGTGGCCCTTTTTTCCAATTCAGTCAAAAGATGGTGGCGCAAGCTGCATTTGATCGCTCCCAAAGATATCAGGAAGGAGCAGATTACGTTTGCTGCATATGTAGCTTGGCATCTATGGAATGAAAGGAACAGGAGGGTGTTCCAAAACAAGTTCCTGCTGCCTCATCAAGTTTATATGCTGGTGATCGATGATATTAGCTTATTCAGGGAGGCATTTAGAGAGTAATCCTTAGTTGTTACCACTGAAATCTGTCTTTGTTGCTTAGTGGACTAGTGTTTTTCCCTATTCCCCATGTAAACTCTAAAATGTACAGTTTTTTTCCTCTCCTTTAATGCAATGACAGAGCTCCTGTCGGTTCTGGTCAACACTGCTTCTTCCCACCGACACATGCACTCGTCCAGACCATGACCCACATGTGATGTGTGGCATCGTCTATGACTGCTGCTAGCAGACCCTGAAGTGAAGAGCGAGACCCAACCCAACAACCAGTACGTCAAGAGTCTACTTAGGGATGGGAGGCCTGGGCAAGACGACTCTTCCCAAGATGGTGTACAATGACCCTAGGGTCGAGCAACATTTCTAGTTGAACATGTGGCACTGTGTGTCAGAAAACTTTGAAGCTACTGCTCCTGTGAAGTCAGTCACTAAATTGGCTACCAAAGGAAGATGCGACCTGTCCGACTCCATTGAGCTGCTGCAAGGGCGACTTCAAGAAGTCATTGGACAGAAGAGATATTTGCTTGTCCTTGATGATGTGTGGAATACAGAGGAGAGCAAGTGGGAGGATTCGCTGAAGCCACTCTTGTGTTCAGTTGGTGGATCAGGAAGTGTTATACTTGTCCGGTGGTGGAGCTATGTACAAGTCTGGGGAACTTTGTACTAAACTATGAATAATTTTTTGGGGGGAGGACTTAGATGTGACTTTTTTTAGCATTGTACACCCTCAAACAGTCATGTTTTAGCCTTGGCCCCACAGCAGTTTCTACCTAGCTCCGCCACTGTACTTGTCACGTGTCGAAGCAAGGAAGTGGCCTCCTTAATGGGCACGCTAGGACCACATGAGCTAGCGTGTCTAAGTGAAGATGACTCATGGCAGCTTTTCTCAAACAAAGCATTTTGTGGTGTAGAGGAGCAAACAGAGTTGGTCACCATTGGTAGACACATTGTCCAGAAATGCAGGGGGCTGCCTCTTGCTCTCAAGACAATGGGTGGCTTGATGAGCTCCAAACGACAAGTGCGCGAATGCCCGGACAAAGAAAATAGCAACATTTATTTATTTATTTAGGACTGTATAACTGAACCTAAAGCGAGCCCTCTCATTCATCCTCGCTTGTGAGCCGTTGGATTTCGTGCACGAGACATTCATGGACGTTCGATCTGAATTGATGGTGCGAACTGGGCCTGGTGTCCTAATGGGCTGCTACTCCCGTTGCATTTTCGGAGGCCTGTGGTAATTTGGGTTCGCGGGTCCACTCTCGGCCGGTTACATAGGCATGGGCAATGTCTCCACACCCTAATCCCCTCCTCACTCGAGGAAGAAGAACTGGTATTTTGCATAGGATTATCCTATGTTTTCAGTTTTGTAATGTCGATGTTTATGTGCCTTGTAACCGGATCTTTGTTTTATAAATGAGACACGTATTATCATACAAAAAAAATAATCCCCTCCTCGCTCTCGCCCCCCTTTCCAGTGGATTGCGACGGCATCACCATCGCCACCCCCACCTCTTCTTACTTCTCCCTCAACCTCTCTCTGTGGGCATGTGGCAATCCCCTACGACCCTCCTTGCCGCTGCCGCAGATCCTCTTCTATCCTCCCCTGCCCCGTGCATCACTTGAATCCACAGCGGCGAAACCCTATACCCCTCCACTCGTGGCGACGTGAGGCGACAGTGATTGAGCCCTCCTCTCGTGGTGGTGTGAAGTGACAACACATAACAGCCAACCCCTCCCGATTCCTCTCCTTGCATCCGATGCTGAATCTTTGTGTTCGGCCACCATGGTTTTGTCTATGCACGTCCCCTTTGCTTGAAGATTTTTTCATCTCTCGCGCCGTTTTCTCCACTGCATGATTTCCGAGTTTGTTGCCTCAAAATTTAGTGATGATTCCAGTCAGATTGGGTTGTTGCATACCTAATCACCACCCTCTATTTTTTTGCCATATATGTTGTTCATATTGTGCTACACTCTGCACCAATTGTTGATTTGCGTGGCAGGCCGCCGCCGCCGTTGTGCCCGCGGCTCCGATCCAGTCAGTCACATCGTGCTACGATGCAGACATCCTCAAGTCTGGGTAGTGACCCAGGTAAGCAAATTAAATTTGCCTTTTTAAGGCCATCATATGCGCAATCTCATCAATGGTTAATTTTCTATTCTCAGGTTCAAGAGCTTCTTGGTCAACTGTGGGAATTGGGATCTCATGGATGCCACCGATGCATGCAATTAATAAACATATGATCATGTCTTCTTGAACCGATCAACCTCCCAAGAAGAAGACAATAAACTGGATCTCTACAATCTAATGTAACTATCTCACATCGTAAAGTACTAACGAACAAAGTTTTTAAATTTTTCAATAAACTACAATCATTTTAAAAACTCAGTCGTCCTATTGTTGCAAAGTTGTGATGTGCATATCTGATGGCTTATGATTGTTCGAAAAACTAAGTCCATGATCTCCTAAATGTGAATTTTTATTGTGAATTAGTTGGTAGCATTAATTCTTTTGTTGCTTCAGCTCAGTCCAAAATATTGGCAACTCGTGTCCAGAGCCCTTCGGTGGCGACTGGACACTCAGGTGGATGCAACGCTCCATCCCAAATTAATTGTTTCTGTAACGATTCTTGGTATGTATTTTGTTAGTATGAGAATCAATCTTATTCAATTTACTTTAATTGAATTTTATCTATGTAATGGTTTGAGCCAGTACATATTATATGGGTGTGTTCTCATGATATTTGAACCTTACAAAGATTCTGCCTTCATTCTTGAATTTTGGGAGGTGATTTCCTATTTTGATCATTCAATTATTACAATTGTATGTTTATCACATTTGTTGTAAGGTGAGCCTTAGAACATTAAAGTATTTCCAATCGCATCATGATGATAAACATATATGTTGTTCGCTGCCAACTTTTTATTTATTTTGCAGTCTAACGATTGAGTGCATCGCACTAATGATCTCCCCAAATACACTCCCATTCTTTTATTAGCTTTTTATTGGTAATCTTACGTGTTAATCAGATCTCTCATCTATTTCACATTTTCACATTACTTTCTAATTTATGTGTAACACAATTGTGATATCATACCATCTATATAAATTTAACATTTAATTTGCTTTCTCAAAGAATATAGGGCAAAAATCCCTCTTCTGGATTTCCTGCTTGTATTGCACTAAGTTTTCTATCACCATTTGTGATCTTATTCCAGGATTCATGTTATGCATGCCCATACATTTTCCTCCGGAGTCATATTGGATGACTGGAATATTAGCCCTCCAAGTTTTATCATATCATAGTTGTTTTGTACCAGCTAGTTTGATATGAGGCATACCACATTGAGTTCGGTACAATACGTTTTTTGCAGTGTGCTTCGACCTTTTTCTTCAGTTCTATTCCTTCATAGAAGTAGGCCAAATTCATAGTTTCTATACTTTCGGAGCTGTTAGTTAATTTTGCATAAGTTGTGGAGGCGGGGAACATGTGATGTCTTTCACTGGTGGGATATACAAAGTGAAACTATTTGTGAATTAAATTCAAGATGGACAATGTCTCAATTGTTTATGTTTTGTATAAGAAAGCTTCATCGGGACCATATACTCCCTGCTAACTTTTCTTATTGGATTTTCAAGGTGCTTTAGTCATTTGCACACTTGTCCCATCTGTGTATATTTGTTCAGTATCTCAAATGTTAATTTGTGGGTACATACTCATCTTAGTTCTGTAGGTTGCAGAGATAAGGACCGGTTGCACAACAGCAGTCAAGTGATGTAGCATATGTCCTCATTTCCTTGATCTCATCAAAGCATGGATATTCAAATTAATGTTGTGCAAGTATTTCATAATATATTTATTAAACTCTAAATATATTTACAACAGACTACCCTATGCTCGCGGCGTGGCGGGGGACAGGGTTTTGCTGCTGCTGTGGGGCTCCTAGAAGTTGATGACTTGATGCAGCATATCATGGTGCACAACCATGAAGTACAAGTGGCTACCACAGTGACCACACCCAACCAGCAACACGTATACATGCTTCTGTGCATCACTATGTCCTCAGGTATTTTACTGGTTTGTGTACTCATATCTCTTTTGCTCTATAGCACTGCACTTTGTAAAAAAACAGAAGAAAAGAAAAAAAGGTAGGTTGCTATGCATGGTTGGAATTTGTTTCAAGCCCTCCTGGGCACTTTTGTCGGATTGTAAATTAAATCTGCTAGCTGGGCATTTCAAACTATTGATTCTTTCAAGTCACCCTAAAGGGAGATTGACATTCAGTTATGAGATTATTGCTGAAGTTATGACCAAATGGGCGTTGGTGGTTTCCTCACTCATCCATTTTATGATTTTATCATATAATAATGATAGGGATTGATAGTTCAATCAAGGGTTCTAGACCAAACAAAAAAGGCAGCATCAAGATAATTTGCATTGTACCTGAGCTGATTAAAACAACTCTTTGATTAACCAGCTAAAAATATATTTATACAATGCGTTTTATTCGGACATTTATTAAATAAATTTCATATAATTTTATATTGCATAAATAGACGGGTGCGGCAACGCGCGCTTCAATGATCTAGTTGGTGATAGTGATAGAGGCAGAGATGAGGTCCCAAGCATATTGAAGTTGAGCTACAGGCACTTGACATGTGAAATGAAGCAATGCTTTGCCTTCTGTGCAGTCTTTCCCAAGGACTATGAGATGGAAAAGGACATGTTGATCCAACTATGGATGGCAAATGGTTTTCTTCAAGAAGAGGTTACAATTAATGGATTTAGTACAGAAAGGAGAATTGATTTTCAATTATTTGGTTTGGAGATCCTTCCTCCAAGATGTGAAGGCCGCGCCACCCGTACCTAGAGTTCGTCCGCCGGTCGTTCTGACCGGCTGCCCTAGAGAGTCTTTTTCCCGAGCCCTTGCTCCGAATATTTCTCTCTCCCACCGGCCATCTTGATTGGCGTGTTTCTTTTTGGTTTTCCGATCTATGCTTGATCGGTTTGCATCGTCCGCCGCTGTCGTCGACCCCTATCGCGCGCCTCTACTCCAACACCGGCGCGACCGGCCGGCCTCTCCTCCGACCCGGCGCCCGCGTGTGTCGAGGCGGCCCGCCAGGGCTGCCGCCGTCCGCGCGTTGGCCCGCCTTTGCCCTTCGCCGGCGTCGCCGCCTTGCTCTGACCGGACTCATGCATCGCCCCGACCCGGCAGTCTCGCACGATGCGGTGGCCCATCAATGCCGCCGTTCGCGCACCGGCCCACCTGTCGATCCACGCCGTCCATCGCCACCCGCCTCCGCCGTGTCTGCACGGCGGCCCTAAGGTGTGCCTCGCCGGCCTCGTCCCCGGTCGCTTCAGGCTCGTCGGTTGCCTCGAGCTCGGGCGCCGCTGCTCCATTGGTCGCTCGGGCTTAGCTGGCCGGGCGCCAGCGCTGCTTTGGCAGCCCGGGTGTCGGTGCTGATACGCTCCTCTGCACGTCGTCCGACGCCGTCCGTCGTCGCCGGCTTCATCTCGGACTCCGCCATCATCCTGCCTCCACCGAGCGGCGTCCTCGACCTCGCGCACGATTGGATTGATCACCTGCCAGCCGCTGCGATCTGCTACCCCATCTACGCTGCGCGACCGACCTGGCTCGTCGGTTGCGCGCGCGTCCGCAGGTCCCGTGAAGACTTTTTCGAGTACAGCGCGCCTCTTCATCGATCGAGCATCGGGCTACCACTGCGTCGCCCCATCGGGCCGCAGCACCGCCACCCCGTGGTTGTCCTCACGGCTGCATCGACTCGTACGCTGCCGCTGCGTTGCCCCTTCGGGCCGTAGTGCCGCGTTATGCGGTCCCCGCCGCCGCCCCAAGGCCGTCCCTGCGGTTACACCGACCCGCGCTACGCCGCTGTGCTGCCCCTTCTGACTGTAGCGCTGCGGACCGTGGTCCCCGCAAGCGCCCTAAGGTCTTCCGCCGTCGCCCCGACCTGCCCGCCGGCATTGCGTCGCCCCTTCGGGTCATAGCGCAACGGCCCGCGGTCCACCGCCGTCCCCGCGCATCGACCTCTCGTGATATGCGTCGTGCCTCCTCACTTGGCGTGGGCACGCCACCATACGCGCTGGTCTTCGTCATGCTGTCGGGTTCTTCGCCTACTTCGAGCACCGCCGCCACGCAACTAACCTAGCCGCCGTTGCTGTTAGGCCGCCGCCGCTCATCTTCGGCCGCCACTACCGCTACCTTCGTAGCCACCGCCGCCCGTCCACCCCCTCGTCTTTCTCCAAGCACCAACCCATCGCCAGCGTCACCGTCATCTACCCTGACCACTTCGTCTACTCCGACCACCATTGGTGACATCGGCCCACGCCGATGGACACCGCAATCGTCGTCGACATCTTCTCTGTGGGCCCCTCCGACTTCTCCAACATGGCGTACATCTTCTGCAGGTCCCTCGTCTATGCATGCCCGGTGCTGACAACACGGATGCGTGCCTTCGTCCACGACGTGTCCCCTGGCCTGGCAAGCCTAGTGTGGCACTTCGTCAACTTTGTATTCGTCTGTCTACGCGTGCTCGGTGCTGGCAACACCGATGTGTGCCTTCATCTACAACGTGTCCCTGGGTTTGGCACACCCGACACGACGCTTCATCAACACCATCTTCTTCCCGACGCACCACTATTTCGACACCATTGCGCCCATGACTAACTCGGCGCCTCCTTGCGGCCGCGGCTCCACGACGACTCCCTCGACACCGGCTACCCCGACTCGACATCGACCACGGCGTTCTTCACACGGCTAAACCACCCTACGCTCTCGGTTACCTCGACATCGGCACAAAGGGTTATCATCCGCTTGAGCAACTTGTCGGCCTCCTCTACAGTTAGCACGTCTGCGGCGCGACAACGTCCACGACGCCCCCGCTACAACTGCGGGGGGGGGGGGGGGGGGGTGTCTGCCTGTCGGCTGCTATTCTCTCTAGTCTGACCGTCCGCGACGCTCCTGTTGTTCGCAACGCTACCGCTACGACTTCGGGGGGATGTTAGAGATATATTTGGGATACATGTATTTGGTAGTCTAGGATTTGTAATCTATCTCCTACCTTATCTCCAGGAGAGGTGTTTTGCCCTTCAAGTCTTGTACTCAATATATACTCCCCTCGAGGCTCAATAATACGTCCGTCATATTCTGCCAATCCCTCGCTATCTCTTCTAACACAGTCGATTTGTTATCACTTCGAGAAAGCATGAAGTGTCACTGTCGGCAACTAGGGAGTCTGCAATTCACTTGGAACCTCTACAAGAATATCACTCCTGGCTGTTATTTTGCAATGGAGCCTTTTGGAATAGTAATGACAAAGAGTGCCCGGTGGAGCTGCAGGAATTGGCTCGTAAGTTCATAACAAAGTGTCAAGGCTTGCCTATTTCTATTGCTTGCATTGGCCGCCTACTCTCCTTGAAACCCCCAACTTATGCTGAATGGGAGGATGTGTACAGGGGTTTGGATTCTCAGTTGGCAAAATATGTCATCCCCGATGCTCATATGATCCTAAAGGTCAGCTTGGAGGACCTTCCGTATGATTTGAAGAATTGTTTCCTACACTATGCATTGTCCCCAGAAGATTATGTATTGAAGAGGAAGAAGACAATGAGGTAGTGGATTGCGGCGGGGTTTATCAGGGAAAAAGATAAGAGCAAAACATTGGAGGAAGTGGCAGAGGGATACTTGGTTGACCTTGTGAATCGAAGCCTATTACAAGTAGTGGAAAGGAATTATGCCGCACGACTGAAAGATTGTCGGATGCATGATGTCATATGCCTTCTCACTAGTAGAAAACAGGGCTTTGGTTCGGCCAGAAAAGAGCATTAATCCCGGTTGCATTACGAACCGGGACTAATGTGAGCATTAGTCCCGGTTCGAGCGGCTAGGAGACTAAAAGGTCCGATGCCCATTAGTACCGGTTCGTGGCACCAACCGGTACTAAAGGTTAGACCTTTAGTCCCGGTTCGAGCCACCAACCGGTACTAATTGGGTTTGAGGCATTAGTACCGTTTCATGGCACAAACCGGTACTAAAGGTCCCATTTTCCAACTCTACCCCCCCCCCCCCCCCCCCGCCCCCCCTGGATCGCCTTTTCAGTTTTGTAAAAAGCAAAAGAAAATGATAAAAACTTCAAAAATTGAAATCCTTCCAGATGTAGTTATGTTACTACATGTACTAGTTAGGAAAATTTAAAAACTTAAATTTTGACATGTTTTGCAAAAAGTGTAGGAAAAATGTAAAACGGCTATAACTTTTGCATATTATGTCAGAAAAAAGGTATAATATATCAAAATGTTCAGCATGAAAATCCGCATCCGATTTTGACCGCCTACGGCCTGTTTGCAAATTTTTAGAATCCTCAAATTCTAAAAGGAAAAAAAGTTATGCTCAAATTTCTGTTTTTTTGAATTTTTGATAAATCTGGTCAAACTATTTATTCAAGAAGTATTAGTGTTACTAAATAAATATTCAATAATATTAGTGTTACTAAATAATTATTTCAGTTTTTTTGAATTTCGGTCAAATGTGGTCAAACTGTGGTCAAACAATGGTCAAACTAATTATTCAAGAAATATTAGTGTTACTAAATAATTATTTTAGTTTTTTTGAATTTTGGTCATATCTGGTCAAACTGTGGTCAAACTATGGTCAAACTACTTATTTAAGAAATATTAGTGTTACTAAATAATTATTGTTTTTTAGAACAATAGTTTCAAACTCAAACAGTGAAATGTGTGACTTCATGCTCAAGCTAAATTCCTGAGGTTAATAGGATTGACATCTTACTATTGTCAGAAGAACAACAAGTGCAGACTTGGAAACGAGGGAGAATAGAACCCGGAAGTAAAGCGTGCTCAGGCTGGAGTAGTGAGAGGATGGGTGACCGTCCGGGAAGTTAGATGATTTGGAATGATGAGGGGTGATTAGAGATTAGAGGTTAAATTGAGCAGTGATGAGGGGTGATTAGAGATTAGAGGTTAAAATAATTCAGCAATTTGAAAATAAAAAAAAATCAAAGAAAAATTTCAAAAAAAATTTCAAAAAAAAATCATAAAATTTCCTTTAGTACCGGTTGGTGTTACCAACCGGGACTAAAGGTGGACCTCCAGGCAGTGGCCACGTGGAGGGCCTTTAGTCCCGGTTTGTGTAAGAATCGGGACTAAAGGCCCTTTTTCTACTAGTGTCTTGCCCTCAACAAAGCCGAGGAGGAATGCTTCCTTAAAGTTTATGATGGCTCTAGTACTAGGGCATTCTCTGTAGAGGATGAACGCCCCGTATTGGTCCAGGGGAAACCCTTGAACGACTGAGCCTGGTGCAGCACAACTCTGTGCACTCCATGCATTCGAGAGGTATATCAACGTTTATTTGCTGAAGCCTATTATAACATCTTCGAATCTGCTGTCTATGTTGGATCCGCAAGGTACCCTTATTAAAATGCTGCCCAATGAGATATTTGACTTGTTTAGTCTGCGGTATTTGGGTTTTAGAGATACCGAGATTGAAACCCTGCCTGAAGCTGTGTGGGAAGGTTAAAAAAATTGGAAGTCTTGGATGCTTGAGATTCTAAGCTGACGTATTTGCCAAACAATGTTGTAAAACTTCAGAAGTTGAGATATCTGCACTCACACACATTTCAGTGATGCATGAGATGTACATGAAATTGGAGTCAAGGTGCCTAATGGCATGCATCATTTGGCTGGATTGTGGCCTCATTTGTGCCTAGAAGCCATTCTGGAGTTTATGCATGAAGTTGGAGCTCTGATAGAGCTAAGAACACGTGGTGTCACTACTAGGGAAAAACCTAGCAGTAGTGCGGGTCTAAGGGCTATCAGTAGCACGGGGTACCGCGCTACTGATACGGCGCTATAGCTAATGTTTAGCAGTAGCGCGTTTTGACGCGTGCCACTGCTATACCTACTTAGCAGTAGCGATTTCTAAACCAGCGCTACTGCTAAGTGCCTTAGCAGTAGTGTTTTCTTGTCCAGCACTAAAGAGCGCTACTACTATATTTTCACATATCTTTTTTTTGCTACATATTTGTGATGTTTTTGTACAGGTTTTATACAGTATTCTAATCACATCATAAACATGCCATATGCTCATCGTATCATACACATAATAGTCTCATCACATCATCTAACACAAATCCTGTCGTCACATCATAATTACGATATAGCTATACAAGTTACAAGACATGTCTCGTCGTACATAATGTAGTACTTCTTGAGGCGTTGGTTCGTATCCCTCTCTTGCACTAGCGTGAACCTAAACTAACTATTTTCCGCTTCGGCTCTGCTATCGAACCCTCTCTGGCTGTCGCTCGGAAACCGGTACACCTGGGCCTGACACTCCGGCCACTCATCGTATACTCCCGGCGTAGCACTTCTTCGCCATCGATGATCTATGCACCTGCATCGTCACATGAGTCGATAATATGCAACATATATAGTTGAGCAACAGAAAGAGACAGACTTGGCAAAAATAGAAGCAACATATCATAAGCATAAATAACAAAGTTCATCATACCCAAAATGCCCTAACTAGAGTCATCTTCGCTAGTTGAGGAGGACAATTTAATTACATCACAAATAAAGTTTCATCGTGCATAACTCAAAGTTTCGTCATAGAGAAAGTATGGACTAAACGGACACATTGTCATATATCGTCAATCACTCCAACATATCGTGCCATCCATCCAAGTCTGGGACGTAGTCCCCGAGCGCAGCGAAAGGCTTCAGGTCGAGACGCTGAGCGACTACTCATGTTCGGACATCTTCCCGCGAAATTTGCCCTTCTTCGTAGAACATCCTTGTTTTTAAGGACCTCTTCATGATGATTTGGGCAAGTTCACGCTGGATGTGATAGAACTCAGCTCAAAGTCGATGACCCAGGATATCTCCTAGGTTCTTTGCCCATCGCAGAATATCGGCATCGCCGGAACTAGGTGACATGCGAAGGTTCTGTTGATCCAGTTTGTACTCCAGCATGTGGTGGATGACATAGAATCCATCACTAAGAGTACCACTCGGTTGTTGGATGCAGCAGAAGTCGGTCTTATGGCCGAAGGTGGGCGCGCGGTTCCTTGTCTTCTTCAGTGTGATCTTCCACCCCATAGGCCGTAGCTAAAGATAGCACTGTCGACAACAGACTTGATGTGGGAGCAATCATTTTTTTTCATGTTCTTAGATGAGTCCAAGTAAAGAGCGTGGGAGAATAGAGGGTAAAGGATGATGAGGACGGCGCGCCTGTCGCTGCGCAAAATAAGTACACCTCAAATTAGCCTCCACGCGTGCAAATGAATGATTGAAATTGAAGGAAGGATATCCGCGCGGATGAATTACATGGGATGATAAGGCACGCGAATCGTCTCCTTGTCCTTATTGCCGACCATGAAATCGGCAATGTAGTTACTCGCATATTCACGGTGCTTTGGGCAGACTGCAAAGAAGCCCTCGTGCATGAAGTACGGGTCAAAGACACAGATATAAGGTATCTGCTCAATCTTGATGATGTAGTTCATGTACAAGGCAAAAATGCTCAATCTTGATGATGTAGTTCATGTACAAGGCAAAAAGGCAGACAAATGTAAAATCCAGCTTTTCAAGTGAAACATGTCGAAGATGTAATCGAATCGAAGGACAAACTTCTCCGCGGGGAATGTGTGGACGTACAACCTTTGTTGCGGCACGTTAACCACGTAGAGCGGGTATCCTGGATTTTTCGAGGCGATCAGGCTTTTCTCTCTCCGCAACAGATCGTCATGAAGTCTCCTTAGAACGTCGTATATGGCCTCTACCGCTGCCTTAGGTAGGATCGGATCACCGGGATATGCCATTTTGCCTCACCTATGATAGGTATACGGTCTTGAAAACGAGGCTGCGGAGGCGGCTGGATCATAGAAGCAACTTTTCCTTTCCTCGGTCTCTTCATATGCTTCTTTGCTACTGGAAGTGAGCCTATAATACATTCATCCTCCGGCAATTCAGGCACCAACTCATCACGCTCAAACCCTGAGTAGTCATACTGCCGAGCCATGAATCCTCTGTCATCATAGGCGCCAGTATTGAGATACTTTAGAGGGTCATCGTCATCCTCGTCGATGGCATCATGCATTGCTTCTTCGACGGCAGCGACGTCATCAGCCACAAATGGAGCCTCTTCCCCACCTGGCATGACAGGCGACGCTAATTGGGTAGGTGGGGTGTTGGTGTTCATATCTTGTTGAGTCTGCTTAGTCGTGGGTGTGCTCCCAGCCGTCTCCAGACGAAGCAGACTCTTCAACCACAACAGGACCCAACGCTTGCAATCGCCAAGCCGCCGCGGAGTCTCATCGTCATCTCCCCCTAGTGCTACCCGAGGAGCCAAATTCTCGTGGCCCGGTTCGACACTGGCCACGAAAACCTTGAAGACGTCAGGGGGGATCGGCCGGCTGTCAAACAATTGTTCCTTGGGCTTCACTATTGTCGCCTTTCCCACGTCCACCTTCTGGCCGCTGATGGTGTACAGTATGGTGCACGGGGTTACGTCGGCCTACAATGACATGTCTGCGATGTGAGACATTCGAAAGGCAACGGAAACGTGAGATTATACATATATTGAAGAGGGCCCGTGTGACAGGTACCGTGAGGGCGTCTAGCTCAGCCAAGGACGAAGCCCCGCCGAGCACGCCAGAGACAGAGGACGGGCTTCTATGAGCAGGTGCGGGAGTGGGTGCGGGAGCAGGTGCTGTTGTGTGAGTAGGTGCTGAAGATGTTGGAAAGGGGAAAGTCCGCTGGCTCTTTATTTGGATTTTGCTTGCTCCAATTGACGATAGTCGGAATCAACACACCATACGAAGCTGCCATTTCCTCTCTTGCCGCAGCTACTGCTGCTTTGACTGTCTCAGCTGATTTCTTATCAACCGCAATCTCAACCTTCTTGTCGATGTTTTCTTCGTTTGACCTCTGCCTCCTTCTTTGTCAAAGTTATCTCAACAGTGGCATTCTCCTTAACAGGACTAGCCCGGTCGGCAGTCCAGACCACCTGTGGGTTCCCATGAAGGATATGGCCGCCAACTGCCAGGGTCCCTTTGTGCATTGAACACGGCAAAGTAGAACATGTCACAAGGTGGGGCACAGAAGAATCCTATGGCAAAGGACTGCCGATAGTAGGTACTTTGTGAATAGAGGAGAATGGGTCGCACTACCAAATCTCCGTCATAGTGAAACTTGTCCAGGAGTGAGGCATCGTTGTTGAACTATCGGATAGCCAAAGCTTTCTGCCATGGAGAGCAATGGTGGTGCAGCTGCAAGTAGCAGGAAGAACAGACTGGCATGACGACCCATGGTGCTTGAAGTTGAATGGAAACAGAGACTCCATGCATGAAAAGCCGGTGAGCAACTGATGAGATAAGTGCAGGGATGAGCTTGTGGAGGGGAAAGTAGAACTGATACCGAGTCAATGGAGCTTGATCACTGGAAAGAGGATCTGGGCAGCGCGGCGGTGCCAGGACTCCCAATTAGTCAACTAATCGACTATCGTCTGCCTCTCATAGTTTAAAATTTTGCACTATATGGTCGACATTATCATCATGTGCTAAAATGTTATAGGCCTATGAATTTTCTTTTCACGCTATTCGAAACATGCTTCCAATTTACAAATAAAATAAGAATTAACAACACTTACAAAAACCAAGAGTGTAAGTAAGTTGGATGTCTTCTTCTCATTAGCCACTTATTTCACCTTGGTCCAGATAAAATTGATGCTTGTGGCTAAACTCGATATGCAGTCGGATTATCTTCAGGGGCAAGACTGTATTTGTATTGAGAAATCTTCGAAGAATAGTGGATATGCTCATTCCACCGTCTATTACCTTTATCACCGTTGACATGGAAGGCCTTTGACTGCCATCATTTAGCACGCACCACATTGCAAGCTTCATCATTTGAATCACTTGCTCCTGGTGCGAGGCCATGCCGTCACTATGCTTGTCAATCAGATCACTCATTTGATTATCTCGAGCCTTTCCTCGTAACAAATTGATGAGGTGAGGCAGAAAATTATCAATATTTTTTCTCCCACTTATTAGCTCCATGACAACTACATCAAAGCTGTAGACATAAACTTTTTCAGTGACTTGCTAGGTTAACCATTCAGGTCCCATATACCCAGGCGTCCCTCTCATCATCGTTATTACCTAGCTTTGATCCTTGTCTATTAGCTTAGATAGTCTAAAATCAGCCACTTTGGCATTCAAGTTCTCATCTAAGAGAATATTTTGTGGTTTGATGTCCAAATGAGCTATCTTTCGCCCGCACTCCTCATGAAGATAGCATAGGCCTTTGGCAATATCCACAATGATTCCACAACGCGTGTGCCAATCTAGTGGGGCATTGTCGTGGCGGTAATAGATGCATCTTTCAAGGGACCCTCCCGACATATATTCGCACACAAGAAGCCGAACCATCATAGAAGAGGGTTTTAAGAAACGTGTGGCCCGGTGAAGGAGCCTTCGTTGTTGGTCCACGATGTTGAGAGCTTGGCTGTGGGATATTCGGTGAAGTTCAACTGCGCCTCAGAGAGCAATTGTGCTGAAGCTGCTACTATGATGAAGAGGAGATTGGCAGGACCATGGTTGCTGTTGGAGGTTGTAATAAGATGAATCAATTCTTGGTCTATGACTATGAGAAGCCGGGAACGAGGGGGACGAGCTTGCAGAGGGGAAAAGTTGAACCTGAAAGAAATTGCCTCCCTTGCAGAGTAGAAAAGTCCATTGTTCGGCTCTGCTGGCCCAAGTCAGTGATTGTCGGGGTTAGCTGCCGGCTGAAGCATATAGAATGTTAGTAGACGTCTGGCTCAACTATATAGAATGTCCCTTATTTTGTCGTAAAGGCATGTAAGTACTACTTAGAGCAGCATCAGGGATCACTAATTAAGGTTGTACATCTTATTTGGATTTAAATTTGCTCGAGATGGCAAGGTCTTGAAATAGTCGTTCTAGTCGTTTTTGTGACGTGACAATTTGAGTTAATAAAACACACTTTATGGGGAAAAGGCCATTCTTCTCATCCTGTAATCAGTTGCAGACGGTAAGCATTAGCATTCTTTATCTTATCAACACGAAGTGGCATGGACTACCGATCAACAGTTATTTAAATAAATGAATGAGTTGCCATTTGGCAACCATGGACAGTTTTGTTACCATTGGAGTATGCATGTGTCTCCATGATGAGGATTTCCGACCACGACGTTCCAGTTGCTCAATACCATATTATTCCACTTGCAACACAGCGCCTCTCTTCCACATTAGGCTGTGTGATATGAGTATTCTGCTCATCAGTTAGTGGTAGTTCCTGTTGCATGCATACTTCCTTCAGCATGGTCAACTTTGTTCTTGAGAGCATGGCCATGTGCTCTTGGAAACTCAATCTGGGAACGATGTTGCTGTAAATTACAAAGACTATTTAGTTTCATGATGAAATTAGGGAGCTAAGCTATACTCCTGTTATTGATTTTTTTGGGTCTTATTTGTCATATCGGAAGCAGAATTAATTCCTTTTAAGTGTTTTTTGATAGCTCCAAAGAAGGTTTGTGGCGAGCTGAGGACAATGGGTCGGACGACTGAATCATCATAGGAGAGGGTTTGTAGATCTTGTGGCCCGTGTGACCGAAAGTTTGACGCCTTCTTTGAGATCATGCTCGAGCAGGCACAACACCTCGACCACGAGAATGGTTGTGGCCTTGTCGGCGCCCTTATTGGCCTTATGAAGGATCACCAGGGCTCTGAATTCAGGTTTAGTAGAGATGTCATAAAGGGGATACTAACGGTACGTATGAATTAAGGCGGTAAACTAAAACCGCTTACAAGGAGCACTTTACTTAAATACTCTCTCCGTATTAGAATATACTAGAAGGGTTGGGCGTGCCTGGCAGCGTCATTGGTTTGCATACCTGCAGAGCATCTAATCTTAGCAACGTAGGTTTTATTAATTGTCTTTCTATTCTGGTGACGTAAGTTCCATTGATTTTTCACTTTTTTGGTGCGCACTCCATGTACTTCACTTCCCGCACTGCTTACGTCGACGAAGAGAATTCCATGTACTCCCTCCGTTCACTTTTATAAGTCATTTCAGACAAGTGAAATTGAGCTGTTTTGCACAATGTTTGAAACATCAACAAAGCCTTATAAAAGTGAACATAGGGAGTACTTTGCTTGTGTACTGCATGTTCCTTCGTTCTTCACTGTCTGCCCAAAGCTGTTTCAAAATAGTTATTGGAACAGTTTTGTTGAAAGATGTTTTTGAATCTGTTTGTATGTGTGTAGTATGTTTAGGTTTTACACATCAGATTTTTCAAACTTGTCTGAATACTTGTTCTAACACAAACTCAACAAGCAAAACCTAGTACAACGGCATTGTTTTACAAAGAAATATTCAATAGGAAATAACGTACATAAGCAAAACCTAGCAAATAGGAAACAGGGAACAACACAATTAAAGTAAAATGAAACTAAACCTAGCCCTGTTCATTTCTAGTTGTTGTATGGGATTACAGCCTTGTTCTTCTTCTTAGCTTCTTTTTCTCGTTTTGCTCTGGCTAGCCCCATTGTGACATCATAGATGATTCTCCATGACTTGTAGGTGGTGAATGCATTTATTGCTGCATACTTGATAAGCTTGTCTGGCAACAGACAAACCCCCCACAAAGTATGGTCTTCGTTGCGGTCGATTTTGGTCTTCATGACATAGTAGTGAATGTCGAGCCTGCTGGCAACGTTAGTATATCACTGCATGCCTAGCTGGATAGACTTCCACATTGCTCATGTAGGAAAACACCTAACTTGTTTGTTTCACTCCAATATCTCATCGCAGTTTCTTGTTTTATGCGTGGTTGATAATCGATCAAGGAATAGTTTGGAGTCATGCAGTAAATACTAGAATTCATAGCTAGTATTCCAGGACAACATGCTTCCATCTAAATTGAAGATACAATTAGCTCACTAGTAACTGCTACTATTCCAGGACTATATGATTCCATCTAAATTGAAGCTATGGCTGGCTAACTTGTTACTAACGCTATGTTTTAGTTGGGGCGAGGAAGATGTCCACGTTGTGATGGACTATATATATACACAGTACCAACCAAATGCCTAATAAGATCATCCCAAAGCTATGTATGTAGTCATCAGTATATCAGCGCATGCATAGCTGCATGTAATTTGTTTATGTTGTATATTATCTTCTCTTTCTCTTCACATGAAGAATGCATGCATAGACACAATATGTGTGACTCAATAGAAATAAGCATCTACGTGTTTGGGCTACTCAAAGATGTTTTTTGGATATCTCATCCGATAAGTAATCATGATTAAGCATAACAAACCTACTACATCATTTATTCTATCTTGGTTAACTTGGAAAATCACTATTTGGTCTGCTGATCTGGATGTAAATTTTATTATTTCTAGTGTTTGTTGTACTGCCTTGATTGTTGATGAATAGATCAATAGTTTTCTCGCAAAAAAAAATCCCAGCAAAGTGGCATTGGTGCAACGTGAGGTTGGTAATGACCATGGACAGAAAATGGCGGCATCCAGATCGGTGTCCTCTGAGGGATACGTATGGCCAAGATGGAGGAGGAGCTCGCGCATGAGGCTTTGGGCAGGTCAGATCGAGCCATTTTGGCGGCTCCATAAGGATGCAGCAGATGAACGCTCGAGGACGAGGCGACCAGTTCGCTCGAGGAGGAGGCGCTAGTAGGCTGCGACATGCAGTGATAGGTTCGTTTTTTATGTGTTATACTTTCTTTTCTTCATCTCCTTTTTGTCTGCATTATTAATGGAGGATGGTTGTTTCCTTCCGTTGGTCCTTTGTCCTAACACGGAGATCGGGGTAATTAGGATTCAGTTGAAATACTCTTTCCGATAGGAACATCCAATGCTTCCTCTATTATTGGACAGATACGTTGCCATAATATAATATATATACTAGAAAAATACCCGTGTGTTGCAACGGAACATAAATAATGCGATTGTGTAAATAAATGGTCATCAAATTCTGCCTGTGAATTATCTTATATTTTGATTAGTAGTTTGGTAAGTAAATTAAAGTAGAATTTGTTTAGAAGGTAAGTAAATTAAGGTGCTTGATTATCATATACATGGAAGGTTGGACGAAGGGGTGGTTGGAAGAAAGGTGAAATGGGAACCTTACGTTCTTTTTAAGTAGTATAAGAGATAAGAGATAAGTTGATTTTGTGGTTCAAATCAAACTGTCAAAACTTCTTATATTTCGATACAGAGGTAGTAATTCATAATGCTTAAATTAAATCTTGTTGTAGAACACATATATCGGAGCCGTCGACACAGGCGCGGTGACCATTATCTGGGCAATGGCAGAGCTGGTCAGGAAGACACATGTGCTGAACAAGGTGCAAGACGAGATCAGGACTGTAGTGGGCAACAAAGAGAGGGTGCAACAAGACGACATGCCCAAGCTCAAGTGCCTCAAGATGGTGGTCATGGAGACGTTGCGACTGCACCCGGTGTTGCCCCTTCTTGTGCCGAGGGAGACCATGAGGCACATCACAGTGTGTGGGTACGACGTGCCGGCAAAGACGAGGATCTTTGTGAACGCATGGGCCATCGGGAGGGACCCGGCCAACTGGGGGGTCAACCCTGAGGAGTTCATCCTGGAGAGGTTCAAGGGCAAGGACGACATGTACTTTAACGGAGGGCAGTTCGATTTCCTGCCCTTCCACGCCGGACGCAGGATGTGTCCCGGGATAGACGTGGGGGTGGCTACCACGGAGTTCACCCTGGCAAACTTGCTCTATTGCTTTGACTGGGACCTCCCGGAAGGGCTGAGGAGTGAGGATATGAACATGGAAGAGGCGGGAGGACTCGCCATCCATAAGAAGACACCTCTCTTGCTTGTGCCGACCAGATACAAGTGGTAGGGCTTGCTGATAATCTGGATCGGTGTGCCAACAGATATGCATAATCGTTAGGGTGTTCCCCTCTTTCCGAAAAAAAATAAGCTTGTTGTTGATGCCATTTATGCCCTGGTCACTTCCAGCAAGGCAAACCACAAGGCCATGATTACTTCATATGTATCACATTATGCATGCCATCTAGACAAGCTGGAGTGGTAAAGGACTTCACTACCAGTCGGTATTATATAAGTATGAATAAGAACTCTTTACTTTTGAGTGGGCGTATTACTCTTCACTTTTGTACGGACCTTCTAATCCCATGGCGTGGCTACTCCTATTATCCCTTCACATGACACAAATTCTCTCTCCCTCAAGCTTTCACTGTTAGCTAAACGCTAACCTACAGAGTAGCTAGCTCTCCCAGGATCAGACGATGAAGATCAGAGGAGTATTTTCTGCTCACGTGATAGCACAGAAGAAGAATAGAGCTGTGTATGGACTCACACATACACACACATGCAACTTGAGTAGAAGCTAGCTCACGTGCTTACCTCGTCAGGTTAAATTTCCTATTTCAGCACGTAGTTCACACTATATGGTCGAGATTACCATCATGTGCTAAAATGTTATAGGCCTATGAATTTTCTTTTCACGCTATTCGAAACATGCTTCCAATTTACAAATAAAATAAGAATTAACAACACTTACAAAAACCAAGAGTGTAAGTAAGTTGGATGTCTTCTTCTCATTAGCCACTTATTTCACCTTGGTCCAGATAAAATTGATGCTTGTGGCTAAACTCGATATGCAGTCGGATTATCTTCCAGGGGCAAGACTGTATTTGTATTGAGAAATCTTCGAAGAATAGTGGATATGCTCATTCCACCGTCTATTACCTTTATCACCGTTGACATGGAAGGCCTTTGACTGCCATCATTTAGCACGCACCACATTGCAAGCTTCATCATTTGAATCACTTGCTCCTGGTGCGAGGCCATGCCGTCACTATGCTTGTCAATCAGATCACTCATTTGATTATCTCGAGCCTTTCCTCGTAACAAATTGATGAGGTGAGGCAGAAAATTATCAATATTTTTTCTCCCACTTATTAGCTCCATGACAACTACATCAAAGCTGTAGACATAAACTTTTTCAGTGACTTGCTAGGTTAACCATTCAGGTCCCATATACCCAGGCGTCCCTCTCATCATCGTTATTACCTAGCTTTGATCCTTGTCTATTAGCTTAGATAGTCTAAAATCAGCCACTTTGGCATTCAAGTTCTCATCTAAGAGAATATTTTGTGGTTTGATGTCCAAATGAGCTATCTTTCGCCCACACTCCTCATGAAGATAGCATAGGCCTTTGGCAATATCCACAATGATTCCACAACGTGTGTGCCAATCTAGTGGGGCATTGTCGTGGCGGTAATAGATGCATCTTTCAAGGGACCCTCCCGACATATATTCGCACACAAGAAGCCGAACCATCATAGAAGAGGGTTTTAAGAAACGTGTGGCCCGGTGAAGGAGCCTTCGTTGTTGGTCCACGATGTTGAGAGCTTGGCTGTGGGATACTCGGTGAAGTTCAACTGCGCCTCAGAGAGCAATTGTGCTGAAGCTGCTACTGTGATGAAGAGGAGATTGGCAGGACCATGGTTGCTGTTGGAGGTTGTAATAAGATGAATCAATTCTTGGTCTATGACTATGAGAAGCCGGGAACGAGGGGGACGAGCTTGCAGAGGGGAAAAGTTGAACCTGAAAGAAATTGCCTCCCTTGCAGAGTAGAAAAGTCCATTGTTCGGCCCTGCTGGCCCAAGTCAGTGATTGTCGCGGTTAGCTGCCGGCTGAAGCATATACTCCCTCCGTCCAAAAATTCTTGTCTTAGATTTGTCTAAATACGGATGTATCAAGTCACGTTTTCGTATTAGGTACATCCGTATCTAGACAAATCTAAGACAAGAATTTTGGGACGGAGGGAGTAGAATGTTAGTAGACGTCTGGCTCAACTATATAGAATGTCCCTTATTTTGTCGTAAAGGCATGTAAGTACTACTTAGAGCAGCATCAGGGATCACTAATTAAGGTTGTACATCTTATTTGGATTCAAATTTGCTCCAGATGGCAAGGTCTTGAAATAGTCGTTCTAGTCGTTTTTGTGAAGTGACAATTTGAGTTAATAAAACACACTTTATGGGGAAAAGGCCATTCTTCTCATCCTGTAATCAGTTGCAGACGGTAAGCATTAGCATTCTTTATCTTATCAACACGAAGTGGCATGGACTACCGATCAACAGTTATTTAAATAAATGAATGAGTTGCCATTTGGCAACCATGGACAGTTCTGTTACCATTGGAGTATGCATCGGTAGAGAACTCGAGCCTCGCCTGTTGTGGCCTAAATTCTGCTGCTGTTTCTAATTTAGCTGAATGTGCAAAGTCCAAAGAACTTGTTTATGATTTGATATATTCCTAGGCTGTGCAGTTTAGCTGAAAATAACAACTCTTCTTGTGCATTTTGCCCAGATAGTTATGACAGTTTTTGCATACATGTACCACCAATCGCCATCTTGCCCCACAATTTCTCTGTCCACGCAATCTTGGATCAGGTCTGTCGTATCTACTGCACCTTGTTGGTTTTCATCTGATCTTACTATTGTCCTGTGTATCGCGCATGGTTCTCATCCACCCATGTCGTACCTTCTGCATAGCTGAGAAATTGTCTGCTTGCTTATGGAATGCACACAATACAATACGGTAGGCTGGCTGTGTATGTATTTATTTATTTGAGTGCTCCCTCGATTCGCCGTCATGAATGTAGCTGTAGATTCACCGCGTACAGCATAGTCATCGCCGTGGCTCTCCCCTGTACCCTTGTGAGTTGTGATGGAGTGATGGTGTCCTTGTCGAAAACATTGTACATAATGAATCTATGGATTCTGCAGGTTGATAGGGCTAACTAATTTAATTAGGTGCTTGATTCCCTTGCTGTTGATTGATTTATTTATCCTCTGCACTAATTCCCCTGCATAAATGTTGCTTTGTGTTTTTTTGGATTGCATCAAATATTCTGAGAGAATGACATGATATCAGTAATCATCACTTTGCATCTGTCGGTTCGTTTGTCTCATGCTATATGACGGACCTTAGCTACATATGTAGTTATGCTTCCCATCCACATTAACAGTATATATCCATACATGGCATGACAAATTATTTGATGTTTGTCTTTGTGCATGTCCTAGATTTCACAAAAATATTGCAAGTATCTGGGAAGGATGCACTAACTGGAGCATGAGTATTAGGTACTTGACCATTGTCATGGATGCATGCTTGAAGTTAGTGCGACTAACTAGTATTATATGTTTCATGTCCTTATCTGATATCAATCTTAAAGTTAGTTAACGATGACTGACCGGCTGGGGATGTCAAGGACTCTGCTAATCTGTTTACTTCCCAGCCTTGTTCTCCAAGACAATGACTAATGTCTCAAGAAACTTGACATGAAAGTTAACTAATCTGCAAGAAAACGACCTTGACTAATGTTGCTAAGCACTGAAGTCGTTGCCGTGGTGTTTCAAAACATGGAGATAAAATAAGTGATTATGGTACATGTGTTAAAAATAGAGTAAGCAGGAAGTCTATTCAATGTCCGGATACTAAGTGATTGTGCAAAATAAGTGTCCTTGACGTTAGCACATGCCTCATGGATGATGCATTGTTATTGCCTCCCATACCCTATATATATCACTCCACGCTCAGCCAAGCAAGCAAGCAAAACACAGTAGTTAACACTGAAGTTCAAGTCATATCCATAGGTATCACGCAAGGGAGATATGGCCGGTGAAGACGAGCTGAAGCTGCTGGGTACATGGGCGAGCCCCTGGGTTTCCAGGGTGAAACTCGCGCTCCACCTCAAGGGCTTGAGCTATGAGAACGTCGAGCAGGACCTCGACAACAAGAGCGACCTGCTCCTCGCCTCCAACCCGGTGCACAAGAAGGTGCCGGTACTCATCCACAACGGCAAGCCAATCTGCGAGTCCGTCGTCATCCTAGAGTACATCGACAATGCCTATGGTACCGTAGGCCCCTCCTTCCTGCCCGTTGACCCATACGAGCGTGCCATTGCTCGGTTCTGGGTAGACTACATTGACGAGAAGGTTTACTCTTATATGTTTTGTGTTGTTGATTTCACAAGTATGTATGTGGTGAGCTGATTAATGTTGCTATTTGGTGCATGCAGCTAGTCATCCCATGGAAAGTGGCGTTCACGGCCGACGGAGAGGAGGAGAAGACCGAGGGGATAAAGCAGATGTTGGCGGCGGTGCACACGCTGGAGGGGGCTCTCAAGGAATGCTCCAAGGGGAAGCCCTTCTTTGGCGGTGATAGCGTTGGATACGTGGACATTGCACTAGGCGGTCTCTTGGCATTTTTGCAGGGAACTGAAGAGTTATGTGGTAGCAAACCCTTTGACATCGCTAACACCCTACTTCTGCTGGCGTGGGTGGAGCGCTTCACCGCCCTGGACGCCGCCAAGGTGGCCCTGCCAGATGTCAGCAAATTGGTTGAGTTTGCCAAGACGAAGCGGGCTCAGATGGCTTTGTCTATCAAGAAGTGAACTAATCTGTCACCTGAATGGTTTAGATCGGAGAATATTTATTAAGTTATGTTTTCTAAAATACATGTGCTAGTATAGTTGTGTATTATCTCCCGTTGGTGTCCCTGTCAAACATGTCATGCATGGAATATTGTACTGAATAAGGAAGATTGAATGATCTTTTGTTATAATATCTTCTTTCTTGTTGAGACTATATTTTGCTTTCATGGAGAGGGAGTGTGGTCCGAGAGCACATCAATCTTTGTTCGATGGAGATGACTCTTAGTGCCCCAACTCTGGCAAGTCACAGAGGTATGGTACGTAGCTTAGACCTTGTCGCAAGAAATGTGCCTTTGATATATAACTCCTCTATGGCAAAATACAGGACCAGGACAGAAGGAGCTGATGGATCACTATTCCGAGTGGGCTGTCATCTCAACCGCATGACATCTTCTCTCTGTTAGAAGTATATAAACGTGTTAGTTATGGATTAGGAGAGATAGAGATAGATTTGGTTAAAACTAACAATGACTTGCCTTGTACTCCAATCCTCTTCCCATGTTGTACTCCTACATATACCCCATATTAGGGTCAGATCAATATGCAACAACAATTCCAGCCATCCTACAATTTCTATACGCTCTAGTGGGCTTTTTTAGATGGGTTTTTTCTTATTAAACCATAGTTATTTGTGTATACCATTATATCAAAATTAAGCATTAGATTAGCACCTAAATGATCACGACTTTTTCCCAAGGGAGGCAAATTTTGTGGTTGATGCATTAGCTAGGCGAGGTCACAATTTACCTGCGACGGTGGCAGACCATATTTCACTTTCGCATATTTTCTTTGGTAGTTAGCTAACGTAATGGCTTATTTCCAGTGGTTTATAAGCCCGAGAAAGGTGACTTATTATTTCTTTCGGACTTTAGCTACATATAGTTATGCCACTCATCGGCATTAATATACTCCTACGAGGCCTGGCAAATTGTTTGATGCCATGTCTTTATACATGTTCTAAGTTCCTTTTCATCAGCACCCAAATGCAAATAGTTTCAGGAGGGATGCACCGCTTGGAGTGTAAGTATTAGGTTCAGACTAGTATGTGATTACAGAGTGTGTAGTGTATCTGCCTGCCATCAACATGCATGCATGCTTGAAGTTAGTGTGACTAACTAGTATTACATGGTTCATGTCTATCTGACGTCAATCTTTAAGTTAGTTAACGATGATTGACCGGCTGGCTATGGCCAGGACTCTGCTAATGATCTTCTTCTTCAAGACAGGACTTTTTTTTCAAACATGAATTTTTTTCTTCAAGACATGACTTGTATATGCCTTGAGAAGTTTGGCAGGAGAGTTCACCAATCCGCAAGCAACGACCCGTTAATGTTGGTAAACACAAGTCCATTAAATGTCCAGATATCTTAAACTAAGTGACATGTCAAATTATATCTACTAAGATACTAAGCTCCCAAGAATTGAGGCCCTAGGAGAGCTCGTTTTTTTTCAAATGAGCCCCATTTGTTAGGGCAAAATCATTTCTGAATATGTTAAAAGTTCATGAATATTTCTAAGCTTGTGAACATTTTTCAGTTTGCTAACTACTATGTGCATGGCAAATTGTTCGATGTCATGTCTTTATACATGTCATAAGTTGCATCATAAATTCATAATGCATCCGTTTTCATCAGCAACCAAATGCAAATATTTAGGAGGATAACCAATATGCGTATGAATACAAAGTGTGTTGTGTATGATACAGCCATTGACATGCATGCTTGAAGTTTGGGTGACTAGATGGTACCCGGTGTTCTGATGTGTACCCGGTGTTCTGATGTGAGAATTGGTTGTAATATATTATTTGATGAGATTTGGTTGTCTAGAATTTAGACGCGAGAATGAAGACTACAAATACATATGCATTATTGTATTTGATTATTATATACTTGTAAAATATTTATAGAATACATTTAATATTTCTCATGCACACTGAGAAAAAAGAGAAGTAATAATAGGGTTTGGAAGTGGATATGTGCATGTTGAGAGAATAGTATATGTAGCATTTCACATGGCATGTTTAGAGAAACAAAAGTGATGGCGTTGATGAGGTGGCATGGCATGTATGATGAGGTGGCATGGCATGTATGATGAGGCGATATGTGTGCATGTTGATATAAATAGAATAGTGAAGATCAACTACTTAATTAAGTATCCCCGCAAAAATAA
Organism: Triticum aestivum; assembly: GCF_018294505.1. Taxonomy (NCBI): domain Eukaryota; kingdom Viridiplantae; phylum Streptophyta; class Magnoliopsida; order Poales; family Poaceae; genus Triticum; species Triticum aestivum. The sequence goes on from NC_057796.1 coordinate 8,119,285, forward strand.
CCTACTTAATTAAGTATATATTTTTTAGAGAACTTAATTAATTATATAGGATATGATTCATGTCATTGTATGGCGTGAATCTTACGTTAGTTAAGGATGACTGACCAGGATAGACAAGACTCTGCTAATCTGTTTACTTCCAAGCCTTCTTCTCCAAGACATTGACTAATGTCTTTAAAAGCTTAACATGGAAGTTAACAAATCCACAAGCAACGACCCACTAGTGTTGATACTACAGTCGTTGCCGTTGTGTTGCGAAACAAGGAGATAACATAAGTGGTCATGGTACTACAATCCTTCTCATCCCTCTTCGCATCCGATGAATGAATCTGAGCACTGCCTGCCGTGTATGCCGCCCAGCCATGGAGCCCGCGACAATGTACCGCATGGTTGCTCGGCTCTCTTTTGTCAACAGCCTCTCTTTTGTCGACGATGGCCATGGTTCCCCTTGCGTTTGCGTGTACCTCATCTGCTTGCCTAGTGCGCAATAGAGAGAACTTTTCCGACCCGGGAACCTCCCGCGAGCAGCCATCCCTCCTGTAGGCCATGCCGCCACCGTCGCCGCAATCTACGTCCCCTCCAGCGTTGCCAAACTCGTCTGTCTTGTTCATAATACAAAGTGTTGCCGCCGTGCGCGGCGACTTCGGTGCGTTTCCCCGGCTCAATGCGAGGCATACGATGGTCAGAGCATCTCTAACAGGCGCGCACCACACAGCACGCTAAAATAATTTTTACAGCGCCGAAATAGCAACTTTTTACGCGTAACAGAGCACTGGCTCCAGTGACCGTTGAAAAATATTGCGCACGCGAGCCGCTCCAGCAGGTGCTGCAAAAAAACGGCGCGCGCACCCAGCACAAACAACATTTGGACACTCGAATAGAACCAAGAAAATCAAACACATAAAAAAATAAATCAACGATAAATAGTTCAATTTATTACAACTCAAACAAATAGTTTATCTTCCAATACAACAAATAGTTCAACAATACAACATCAAACATACAAATCACTAGTTTCGTCGGCTATTCCATGCCCACCATTCCTTGATTAGATCCTTTTGAAGATCATCATGCGTTTCGGCACATCGAGTGGCATGATAGGAGGCAACAAATCGGGTACCCTCTCAGCCCTCCGCCGCACTCACACGGGACATCCCAAGAGCTCATACTGAGAGAAGTCTAAATCTTGCCCACGCTCATTCTTGATGATCATGTTATACATGATCACACAAGCGGTCATGATGTACCAAAGGATCTTTTGAACCCAAAAATCTAGGCGGTCCTCTCACAATAGCAAATTGGGCTTGCAAAATCCCAAAACCGCTCTCCACATCTTTCCAAGCCGCTGCCTGAGCATTGTGGAAATCTAGATTTTTCTTACCTTCCGGTTTTTTCAACGGCTTCACAAATGTTTACCACTTTGGGTAGATGTCATAGTTGTATGCATGGCCATTTGATACAAACTGCACCGATGGCAGTTTACCATTTGCAATCCTATTCATGAGTGGTAACCGATTAAGAACGTTGATGTCATTCAAACATCCAGGCATTCCAAATCCAAGTCTCTTGATCGGCCACTGCTTCAAGGATTATAGTGGAACCCCTTTTCTGGCCGTGGAATTGTCCATGCCATGTCTTAGGACAGTTCTTCCAACTCCAATGCATGCAATCTATGGAGCCAGGCATAACTGGGAACCTGCGAGCTTTGTTCATGTCCAAAGCCTTGCGGCGTCTTCAACATTGGGAGCTCTTAAATACTCCGGACCAAACACTTGCACAATTCCGACTGCAAAGCGCTTGACACACATGATGGCTTGACTCCCACCCATGGCCAAGTGGTCATCAACTAGATCAGCCGGAATACCGTATGCCAACAAACGCAAAGCGGCTGTCACCTTTTGAAAGGTACTATGCCCGAGTTCTCCGGCGGCATTCCTTCTTTGTTGAAAAAACTGATCAGGGCTCGCCAGTTTCTCTGCAATGCATTTGAACAACTTGGTGCTCATCCTAAAACGATGCCGAAAGTATGACTCGCGGTATATGGGATTCTCCACAAAATAGTGCCTCATCAATCTGTTGTCGGCATCGATCTTATCCCTCCAAATTTTCTGACGACCCATAACCGAACCACCGTGCTTTGGCTTTTTATTGACGTGCATAGCTAGGATCATTGCAAGGTCCTCCTCCTCTTGAATATCAAATTCTCGTCGCAAGAATCATATGACGAACTCATCTACAATATTGAATTTAAACTAGTATATAAAACCACAAACAACATGCACCAAATTCATCTACAAAATGTGAAGTTGAAGTAATACATACCTTGCAAGCGTTTTGTCAAACACTTGTGGGTGTCGAGCGGCAGTGGGCGGCAGGGCGCTCTTCGTTAGAGGAATGACGCGCTCGAGGGGCGGCGGCGACGAGAGGAGGTGCAGGAAGCAGCGGCGGCGCGCGGGGATAGGCCGGGGAAGCGCCGTCGGGTTGCCAGAGCAAATGGGGAGGTGCGGACGGCGGTGCTAGCGCCTCGATCTGGCAGTTGGTGGAAGTGGTGCGCGAGTCGACGATGTCCAGCGCGGGAGCGGGCGCATGAAATAAGTGGCGCGATATGCCGTTTTGCTCTGCTGAACCAACTATACCGCGCGAGCGTTTTTTACGCGTCCGCTGGAGCGCCCGTTCCAGCTGCGCGCGTGCAAAACAGGCGATTTTTTTGGCGTGGCGCTAAAATCGCGCGATCTGTTGAAGATGCTCTTTGGTTGTAGCCTCGCCGAACCCATGGAGCTCGACACCGTCACCCGGCGGCGGCAGAAAGAACAGGCGCACATGATGTTCGGCGGGGCGAAGCCGTATGCGAGCAGGCCGATATCCTCGCACCTCTCCGCGTCGAGTCCCGCGCATGTACACCATCGCGCCCTGGGATCCCTTTTCAACAAAGACGCAGCTCAACTTGGCATCCGGCGTGCCGACCAGTACAGCAACCGGGAGTATGCCTGTGAGGTGTGGGGGCCTAGCTAGATGAGAGGTAGGGAAAGAGCATGTCGACAGCCACGTCAGGCAGGCGATGGAGGCTGAGCATATGCGGAGGAGCATGGTAAGGTGGAATGTTGTATTGACGAAATCGCGACACATGGTGCCGATCGGCCACGCACGCACCCGTGTACTTGCAAACATGGCGCCGGCAGTAGGCCAACGATGCTGATGAACTTCAAGTTGGGCGTGGCATGGGAGTTGGAGACTCCGTGTGTAATGGTCTAGGAAACCAGCTTAGCATCGTTCATGGACCACAGGAGGCTTCGGGAGCTCTATGTTGTTGCCGTGGCCTTCTCCCTCGCTCGCCGGAGCTCTCTGTGCTTCTCTCTCTCACAGAGACTGAAGAAGAAAGGAGGAAGAAGAAGCTGCAGTGGACACGGTGGTGGTTTTCCCGGTGCTCGAACGCCCGCCGCACGAATGGCAAATTTTTCCCCCGCAGCACGAACTGCACCCACTGCTGAACCAGTACACGGGAGGGAGTCTTATACGCGTACGCGCACGTACGACGCTGCGCTCCACTCTCCAACGGCCACGATCCGCAAGCTCGGCGCGCGCGCCCATGACGCGCACGAACCCGTCCTACGCGGCCGGCTGCAACCCATTGCTATGCAACCTCCCGCTACTCTCGTCAACACTCACGCACGCATGCACACTTGCCATGGACTGCGCGCGGCACGGACTCACGTCCAGCACACTCACCGCACACGCACACACTCGTACACTAGCCGGACTAAGCCTAGACACTAGTCAGACTAACCCTAGACACAAGTCGGACTATGCCCAGTACATGGCCGTGGCTTATTTGCCCAACACTCTAGAACGCGGCGCTGGAGAGCTACGACAGGGGTGGGAGCTCGGCTTGAGGTTGAACCGTGAATGCGGATAAGATGTTCGACAGATATATCTGAGAGAGGAGTGGTAGTAGAGAGAGGTGTATTTGCCACGTCAGGGAAATACAATGGATACGGTACTAGTGACCTTAGAGTAACACGTCCTGGCTACCTCGGTAACCATATTTTGACTTTTCCTGAATACAGTGATGAAAGTGAACCCTAGGATTAAGTACAGGTACTATAGATGTAATTTACTCTGGTACGGGTACAACAAGTCCATTCAATGTGTGGACATCTTACATCAAGTGTTTGTGCAAAATAATTTGGCTTGAAGTTAGAATTGGCTTCATGGATGACACATTATTATTGCCTCCATACCCTCATCACCCAGGAACGAGATCCTCTGACTTGTACGTTCTACTGCCGAGGGACGTCGTTTCCGCTGCACCGTCCATCAGGCATCCAACAATGCTCGCAGAAACTACACCATGCACAACTTTCGCTCTGGTGGAAATAGAAATAAGCGGCCCATCGGCCCAGTCCGACGCTACCCATCGCTCTCGCGGTCTCACCTCACTTCATCACCATCGTTTCACTCAGAAAAAAAACTTGCCTTGGCTATGTATTGGGGACTTCAATGAAGTTCTACATCAACATGAAAACTCTGGGGCCGGCCAACGCAGGACATCTCAGATTCAGGGATTTTCGGGAAGCCATGGATGTTTGTGCCCTTCAGGATTTGGGCTATCATGGTAAGGCGTGGACCTTTGAGAAGAAGACATCGGGTGGGGGCTATTGTCGAGTCCGGCTCGACCGTGCTATGGCAAGCTCTGAGTGGATATCCCTATACCCCCAGGCAAGTCTGTTTCATGAGATGGGCGCCGCTTCAGATCATTGCCCGATCAGATTACTTCTGGAGCCGGGTGACTGGTGTCAGTCAAGAAGAAGCCGTTTAAGTATGAAATGTACTCGGAGAAGCATGAGGAATTTGGCGCATCCCTCGAGGGCATGTGGACAGACGAACCCCAGGGACAAACTGTCACAGAGCTCAGTACAAAACTTGGTGATCTGTCAGCATCATTGCAACAGTGGACTGCGGCTACCATTGGAAACATTGCAAAGGAAATTAAAAAACTAAAGAAGGAGTTGGCAACTTTACAGAATGACCCCCGTCGCTTATCACCCTCACATGCAGAGATATAAATTACGGATCGTCTAGTGGAGCTATATCATATGGAGGAAATAAAATAGCGGCAACGCTCACGTATTGATTGGCTATCAGATGGGGACCGTAATACGAAATTCTTCCAGAGACGTGCCAGCATGCACCGAAGGAAGAGTTTGCAGTGAGCCGACGGTTCTCTAACCCAAGATCTGGCTGAGATGGCTCTGTTAACTAATGAGTTCTATAAAAATTTGTTTACTTCTCAAGGCACATCAGGCATGGATGTGGTGCTTGACTCGGTTCCGGCCAGGGTCACGGCAGAGATGAATAATGGGTTGACCACTCCCTACACACGCAATGAGGTAAAAAATGCTCTTTTCCAGATGTATCCCACAAAAGCCCCGGGGCCAGATGGATACCCGACACACTTCTTCCAGAGGCATTGGGAACTTTGTGGTACCGAAGTCACGAATGTGATCCTGAGGATTCTTCGTGGGGAGGAGAGCCCCGAGGTAATCAACGAAACGATCCATGTGCCAATTCCCAAGGTTAAAGATTCCACAAATTTAACTCAATTTCATCCCATAAGTTTGTGTAATGTGCTTTACAAAATTGCGTCAAAGGTGCTATCCAACAGATTGAAGCAAACTTGCCTGATATAATCTCTGAGGAACAATCTGCGTTTGTTCCAGGCCGGCTAAGCACTAATAATATAATAACGGCTTTTGAATGCTTACACTTTATAAAGAGTAACAAAGCCAAGAGAAACAGATTTTATGTGGTGAAGTTGAACATGATGAAGGCCTATGACCAGGTAGAATGGGATTATCTTCGTGCAATCATGACCAAGATGGGATTTGCACAGTCTTGGATTAATACAGTGATGAGAATGGTATCTTTGGTAAAGTTTTCAGTTCCTTTCAATGGATCAAAACTTGATGTATTCACTCCTTCAAGGGGAATCCGTCAGGGAGACCCTATTTCTCCATACCTATTTTTACTTGCAGCGGAGGGCCTTTCGTGCCTCTTAAAAAACCAAGATGAATCATCCCAGTTGAACGGTATTCGAGTGGCCCCTTCGGCTCCGCCGGTTAGCCAGTTGTTCGTAAAAGCTAGTGCTACTGGAGAAAATGAGTTGTCTTCTTTGATGGAAAGCTATTGCAATGCATCGGGTCAGAGAATAAACCTAGCTAAGTCCTTGGAATTTTTCAGCAAGGGATGCCCCAACTCTCTTAGAGCCGAGGTAAAGGAGGCCCTAAATATTGAAAATGAATCCTTAACAGAGAGATACTTGGGGATGCCTTCAGATCTAGGAACAAGCAAGAATGGAGCTTTCAAATTTCTGAAGGATAGGGTTTGGGCCAAGATAAAGGGATGGATGGAAAAACTCCTCTCGGTTGGAGGAAAAGAGGTACTGATTAAATCGGTCGCCCAAGCGCTGCCAGTGTTTTCAATGTCCTGTTTCAAACTTCCTCGTGGCCTCAGTGAACATTTAAACTCCCTGATTAGAAAGTTTTGGTGGGGTAGTAAAGAAGGACAAAGAAAGCCTAGCTGGGTTTCTTGGAGTGCCATGACAAGCCCGAAAAATTGTGGAGGCCTAGTCTTCCGGGATGTCGAGATCTTCAACCTTGCATTGCTGGCTAGACAAGCGTATAGAATTCTGAAGGATCCAGAGGCTCTAAGCGCGGGGGTGCTAAAGGCCAAATATCATCAAAATTCAGATTTCTTGCAAGCCGAGCTTGGGTCAACCCCGTCCCAGATATGGAGATCATTACTGGAGGGGAGAGATGTGCTGAAGCAAGTCCTTATACGTCGCATTGCGGATGGTCAAACAACGAACATCTGGGACCACAATTAGATTCCTAAACCATCAAATATGAGGCCTATCGCATGTAGAACTGCTGACCCGCACCTATGGGTGGGTGAACTGATCTTGCGAGGAGCAGAATGAGATAGAGGAACGACTACTCAGGTCTTCCTTCCTACAGATGCGGAGGCCATCATGTCAATAGCCTTGTGCACACGGCATATCCAGGACTTTTGGTCGTGGGTCCATGAGAAGAACGGGGTTTTCTCTGTGAGATCAGCTTATCGGATGCTAGTTGAAACAAAGATGCGGAGAGAGGCATGGCTTGAGGGTCGACTAGCCAACTCAAACATCGAAAGGGAGTCCAAGCTCTGGGACAAACTTTGGAAAGTTGAGGTGCCGTCAAAAGTTAAGATTTTCTTATGGAGACTTGCACATCAATCAATTCCAACGGCTGATGTGCGCCATCATCGGAACATGTCTACCAGTTCGACATGTGGCTTGTGCGGCGCTGAGGATTTGTGGCAACATTCGCTGCTTCACTGCATGGTGGCTCGGTGTGTCTGGGCTCTAGAGGATGCTGATCTGGTCGAAGCCTTGAACAACACAAGAGAACCTGACGCCAAAAGATGGTTGTTTGCTGTAATTGATATGCTGTCGACTACATAATTTACTCAGGTTGCGATTACTCTCTGGGCACTCCGGTTCTCAAGGAGACAAGCTTTGCTTGAGAATATCTTCCAAAGTCCACTCTCTACACACCACTTCATTCGATATACATGGGAACTGGAAGAGTGCAAGCCGAAGAGGGTTTCAACAAACCAACAACAAGCTTCTCCGAGATGGATCCCACCTCCGCTCGGATCTGTAAATATAAAAGTAGATGGGGCTGTTTCAAGAAATCAAAATGAAGGATCTTTCAGCGCGGTGTGTAGGGATGCCTTGGGGCTATACTTGGGTTCTTCAGCAATTAGAATAAGGGGTATCACTGATCCACCAACTTCGGAAGCCCTAGCATGTCATGAAGCGCTTGCTCTGGCTACGGACCTAGCTTTAACACATGTGATCATCGCCTCTGATTGCCAAGGAGTGGTCAAGGACATTCACATGCAGGAGGGAGGGATGTACGCAAGCATTGTGAAGGAAATTGTAGAGACAGCAAGAACCATCGATGACCGCACCTTCATCTTCGAGGGTAGAGTTACCAATCTTGAGACACATAGCCTCGCTAAGCACGCATTCGGTCTGGATTTTGGGCGCCATGTGTGGCTGTTAAACCCCCCAGACCTTCGATGTATTCCCATAAACATTACTGAATTTTAATAGAGTGTGATTAGATTCAGAAAAAAACTCAGAAAAAAAACACCATCGCCATCGTCGGCCAGTCGCTCTTGTCTCTCCCTAGGGTTCGCTACGCCGGCGGTGAAGAGCAGCTGCGGTTCCATCAGGGCGCGAGCAGCGTAGCCATGGAGCGGCCGTGGAGCGGCGGAGCCAGCCGTTGCCCCGTCGAAGGTGTGACGCTCTCTAGCCCTCGAGGCGGCGGAGCCAGTCGCGGCCGCGTACAGGGTGCGACGCCGCCGGAGCCGTCGAGACCGTTGAGTCGGGGACCAAGCTGTTGGCACTGGTCCCGTACAATACGACGCCGACGAGTACTTTCCACCAGAGAGGTAAGTACACAACCTTCTGCTCGATGCGTTCTAGCCGGCCGATACTTTTGGCCAACAAGTACGCACGTGCAACACAGCAAAGCAGGCACAAAGGCAGGTGGATCGGTTCTTCTCTGACCACAGCACACGTACACGTACACGTATACCTGCAATCCGCCGGGTTTGCTTGATCAATCTAGACCAGCACAACACATGAACACGAGGCGCTGATGGATCGCAACAGGAGCGTGTCACTCCTGGGATTTATTATTGCTTTGATCTGAAGTACAAGTTACAAGGGGTATAGCGGGATATTCCCTTTTGCTCCTACGTGCATATGCACCCATTGTCGAAATACACATTTCGAAAAGTTAAAAAATTTGAAATAAAAATCCCGCGTGTATATCCGGACATTTTATGTCTGTTCACAAGGTTTCGGTGAAAAACGACGTTTTTTGTGGCTTGTGTAAAAAAGACAATTTCTGATGCTTCATTCTAACTATTCACGAGGCATTTCTTTATCTTTTTTACACAAGCCACAAAAAACGTCGTTTTTCACCGAAACCTTGTGAACGGACATAAAATGTCCGGATATACACGCGGGATTTTTGTTCCGAATTTTTCAACTTTTCAAAATGTGTGTTTTCGACTATGGGTGCATATGCACCTAGGAGCAAGAAAGCCACGTCCGGGTATAGCTAGCTATATATAATAGTTAGGACTAAGACAAGCTAACCTACACAGTTAGGACATCTAATCCTACTACTATTAGGTGACTGTCCCAAGTCCGAGCCGGACTAGGCCACACATTGTGGTTATTTTCAACACAAGCATCGTCGCCACCGCCAATTTTTTTTGGACAATTGCTCTGCTGCTTGCCTCGCGTTGCATTGGTTTGGTGCTTGCTTTGCGCTGTAGAGGTGTCTTCAGTTTCAGTTGTGCAGAAACTACAGTTTCAGTTGTGCAAACAGCAGAGAAGCGGCAACAGCAGGAGAAATGCCAAACTGAGCTTGTAATTGATGTGAATTGAGTGTACACGTCAGTGAATAGTGTGACTGAGTGTTGTATCCAGACTGTAATCATGTAATTTGAGAGTGGAGTTTACTGAATTTGAGTGTGATTATTGTTACAAAATATTTAATGTGAATCACTAAGTTTCTGTGTACCGTAAGTATTGTACTATTGTGATCTAAGATTGTCAATTTGAGAGCATAATACTGGTGTTGTTAATTAAAGTGGATAGCATCTGTTGTTCAGAATGTGAGAGCATGTCTTTTCAGGAATACACAAGTCATAATGCTTGCTTTGGCTGCTGAATGTACAATGAGCATGCATACAGAAATTTGGAAATTTGAGTATTATCTTTGAAATGCATGGCAAAAGGAACAAAGCAAAACACAAAACAACTAGTGTTCAAATCTACAGTACACCCATAGTGAGCAAGGGAGAGCACAAGGGAGAAATGGCCAGCAAAGATAAGCTGAAGCTGCTGGGTACGTGGGTGAGCCCCTGGGCTGCCAGGGTGAAACTCACGCTCTACCTCATGGACTTGAGCTACGAGAACGTCGAGTAGGACCTCGACAACAAGAGCGACCTCCTCCTCCAGTCCAAACCGGTGCACAAGAAGGTGCCCGTGCTCATCCACAATCGCAAGCCAATCTGTGAGTCGGTCGTCATTTTGCAGTACATCGATAAGGCCTATGACACTACAGGCCCCTCTCTCCTGCCTACTGACCCCTACGAATGTGTCATTGCCCGGTTCTTGGTAGACTACATTGACAACAAAGTTTACTCTTAAAGTGTCTACTTTGTGTTGTTGATTTCAATATGTATGTGGTGAGCTGATTAATGATGCTATTTGCTGCATGCAGCTAGTTATCCTGTGGAAACTGGCGTTCACAGCCAACAGAGACGAGGAGAAAACCGACGGGATAAAGCATATGCTAGCGGGGGTGAAGACGCTAGAGGGGGCTCTCAAGGAATGTGCCAACGGGAAGCCCTTCTTTGGTGGTGATAGCGTTGGATACGTGGATACTAGGTGGTCTGTTGGCGTTTCTCTAGGGAACTGAAGAGCTATGTGGTACCAAGCTCTTTGACATCGCCAACACCCCACTTCTGATAGCGTGGGTGGAGCGCTTCATCGTGCTGGACGCTGCCAAGGTGGCGCTGCCGGACGTCGACAAGTTGGTTGAGTTCGCAAAGATTAGGCGGGCCCAAATTGCTGCTTCTATCAAGAACTGAACTAAGCGGTCACCCAATTGGTTCAGATCAGAGAATAATAATTATAGTTATGTTTGTTGAAGTATATGTGCTGTATAGCTATGCACTATCTCTCAATTGGTGTCTCTCCCGCACATCTCATTTATCCAGTACTGTACCGAATAAGAAAGATGGAATGATCTTTCGTTACAACAACTTCTTTCTTTTCAAGATTTTTTATTTTCCCGCAGATCAAGGAGTAAATAATGGTCTTTTACTATGATTCAAATCTAGACTTGGATGCTCATTCTTTTGGCGTAAATATTGTCAAACACTTTGCATTTTACTCTAACTGTACATTTGGCTGGTTTAGTTTCAAATAATCCCTCCATTTTTGTATACAAGGCCACTATCAAAATTACAATTTGCAGCTATACAAGGCCACTAACACCAATCAAGATAAAATTGATGAAGTTTGCCTTGTACTAGCAACCGAGGACATTAATACCCTATGCATGCATGCGGGGGTGAAAAGGTTGGTTTGAATGCACCGAATTAATCAACCAACGAGGAGTGAGAGAGTTGTCTTGTTGTGCGTTGGAGAGAAAAAATATGCATTAATTAACACGTCAAGCGAGGAGAAAAGACTAGTTTGCAACATTGGCTTAAGTGGCCATTAGTTTCTACCTGGGTACCTGTAATATAGTTTGTGGCCTTGTATACAAAAATGGAGGGAGTATCATATTGGTAAAGCACAGAAACCCAATCCCTAGTAGAGAAATGCCAGTCAAAATTAAGATGTACTGACTATTAATCATAGTATAAACGTTGTGTACCTGATTTTGGTTCAAACTATAATATGTTGGAAAGATCTTGGTTCAATCCCTAGTAGAGAAGGAAAAGGAAGAGACTAGTACATAGATGGATTTCTGAGGGTTTTATTCATGACAAGGATGGAAAGATCTTGTTGAATTAGGAGATACATATTTCCATGAGCTCGCTAATGGAACTTTAATACACCCAAAACAGTGGCCGGCAGCACGAATCTCACAATGAATGTACGCTATGGATAAGGGGGTGTAGATGGGGTGCAGCTAGCATTGGTATAGCCTCTACTTCCCCAAATTATAATGGTAACATATAATGTTGGGTTGGGGGAAGGGGGCCCATTGCCCCCCCCCCCCCCCCCCGGCAGGCATATCATAATTGGTGAAAGATTTTTATAGAGGTTTACATTAAGGAGAGTGTAGTCATTTTACATGTCTGAAAAATATAATTTGTCTACATTGTTAAACAATAAAGCAATGGTAGATCGTAAGATTCGCCGACTCTTTCTAAAGGAAATGAAGATCAAGGAATTATCAAGCAATTCAATTTATTACATGCTTGATCACTTAGTGTCTTTATGCCTACCAATCAATTGCCTTCTCTTGTGAAGTCAGATGCTTTGCATGTGTTATACCGTAGCCATTGTGAAGGATTCGGAAATCATCATGTCAAAGATATTAGAAGACTTATTCAGTTGAGATAGATGAACATAGATGACACACACATATATAACCGAGCTCCCTAAAAAAAGGGCGACTTTGGAGTGTCTAGAGATGCTTGCTAAAGATTCTACAGTTTTCTCTGTGCTACTTAAATCAGTTAGTCGGCTAAAAATCTGGTAATCTGTCTGTTGCAACTTGCACTAAACTACCAAATGTGATATAGAAACATGGAGAGCTTGAAAGATCTAGGGGGTAAAAACCCATTTGTGCATCACTAAAGTCGAAGAGCTAGGCTAACTAGTAAATCCGACGAGGCTGAGAATTAGTTGGTACACCGGCAAGTCTGGCAGTGCAAGCTATAAAGAAAAGTTAGTATCCTCACTTTGTAAGGTAGATAACTTCAACATTGGAACCCCGTGTATTACTTTTCACTTTGAAGAAGATGATGGCTTCATAAGATATTTGTGCTTTCCAAGCCTCAATAATGTCAGAAACATTTGTCTCCTGAAAGGAGATATCCGTTTGATCGTCAAGTGGTTGCTTTCACGTGCCAACCTACAAAATTTGTGCATCATTTAAAGGAAGATAGAGCGACAGCAACTTGAGATGGTAGGAAGCATATCTAGCCTGGTCAATTTTCAGTTTTGGTCTGATTTTGATGATTGTTCCATCAACATCATTAGTGCGGGATTCTGACGGTAATCTTTTTAGCCTAGCAGTGGTTTTTATTTTGGCATCCAACACCTCGCCAGCCTTGCTACCATCCATGTTTGTATATATTGCACTGGAGTCAAGGCTGTGGATGTGAAGGTTGTGGAGTTTACTTTTAAGAGCATGTCCGAGCCCTGTGACAGGGAAACTGGTCATGTAGTTTTTTTTTGTTTTGGTAGAGAACTCGAGCATTGCCTGTTGTGGCTTAAATTCTCCTGCTGTTTCTAATTTAATTGAATGTGCAAATCCTCCCCCTCAACTGTAAGGCTTGACCATGTAAAGTTGAATGAACTACTTCGTGATTTGATAGATTCCTAGCCTGCACAATTTAGCTGAAAATTACGATTCCTAGCCTAAATAACATAGCAAAACACTTCAAACAAATTCTAAACTTTGTGGGAATGATGACCAACAAATGTTATGGGTTCTTGCAAATTTTCGTGGTCAAATAACATTAGAGGAGCTCTGTACAAAAAAGAAAAAAAATTAGAGCTGCTCGAATGTTATTTGACCACCAAACTTTGCTAATCGTTCCGCTCTTCTGTGGCGGAGCCCCAGTCAAGGTTCGTGTCTGGGATGACACTCGTTGATTGTGGTTGCTCCTGAGTTGTGCCATGGGGGCCGGTATGCCCGCCGATGCATTCGGCTGTTTGCAAAGTCCTGGTATTGTGATCTCTCGACGACACCCCACATCTACTTGTGTCTCTCATGGTGATGTCTTATGTCTGCCATCTCGGTCGTGCCTTGTTCGGTTTTTCGGCCCGGTTTCCCTTATAAACGGGTCAATTTGTTAAGGTTTTTGATCCGGTTTTCCTTATAAACTGGATCACTACTCAGGCTTTTTGGCCACTTTGAGCAATATATTCAGGTGGGGAAACCCCCCCCCCCCCCCCCCCCCCCCCCCGGTGATTCTAAAAAAAAACCACCAAACTTTGCAAGCGCCAATAACATTTGTTGATGATCATTCCCACAAAGTTTCAGAATTTTTGGAAATGTTTTGCTATGTTTTCTTGCGTGGGTGCACCATGGGTGCACCGAGCTAGGGTGTAGAAAAACCACACTCTTTCCCCAAATGGTTAATCTTTCCCCACAATTTATCCGTGGATGCAATCTTGGATCACGTCCGTATCTTATGCACCTTGTTGGTTTCTTTTGATCTTACTCTTGTACTGTGTATCGTGCATGGTTCTCATCTACCCACGTCCTACCTTCTTTTGCCATCATTTAGATCTTAAGACGTACCTTCGTTTGCCATCCAAATCTTAAGAAACCAGACATGCAATTATGCAAAGGTGAGAAATGGTCTGCTTGCTTATGAAAAGCACAAAACAAATGCATTAAATAGTAGGCTAGCTTTGTATGTATTTGTTTGAGCCCGGGATTTGCCGTCATGAATGTAGCTCTAGATTCATCGTGTACCCTTGTGGTGGGAGTGATGGTGTCCTTTGCCAAAATATTGTACAGAATGGATGTATAGAGTCTGGTTGTTAATTAGGTGCTTGATTTCGTTTACACCCGTGTTACTTTTTTTCCCTTGCTATTGATTTATTTATTTGCCCTATATGCTTTAACTTCGTTATAGGAGACGGACAAATTATACACCCTATGTTCCTAAATATAAGACGTTTTGGCAGTTCAATTTAAACAACCAGAATGTCTTATATTTAGAAACCGAGATAGCATTTGTGTTAGGCACTGTCACTTTGTTTGTTGGACTGCATCAAATATTTGGAGGATTGTACAAAATAATAACATAGAAGTAGGGGAATTCTTCATGTTTGTCGCGTGAGGAATGAACAAAATATTTGGAGTACATATTATGCTTATGGTATTTGTGCTTTCCAGCGTGTGCGGATTCAAGTCCTCGCGGACTCGAATCCGACTCCTATTTGTGCTCTGTTAATATAATTTATAGTTCCTCCTACGTGCATGCTCACTCATTTACAGTCTATCGAAGAGAGTGGAAGCGTGCTATGTACTTATCCTGCATTAGAGGTTGACTTGACTCTGCAGTTTACTAGCATTGACAAAGATACGAAGATTCATTCACTCCCCTTGCTGACTGACTGGCTCAGCTTGTAATTATTATCAGATTCTGTGCTGCAAAGCAAGTACATTTTGCTCACTTGGGAGGAGCCAAGGATCATCCTGTTCTGCTGACTGTCCTCACATCTCTTGCTCAAAAAAATTCTGGGCCATTCATTGTATTACTGTACACCGAGACAAGTCAGATGGCCGCTAAGATTTCTTAGCTGCAAGGAAGAAATGGAACTATGCGTTCTATGCTGCCGACTGTTCGGGTGTGATGTTTTGAACGTTAGGCTGTGTGAGACGAGTATTCTGCTCATCAGTTGGTGGTAGTTTCTGTTGCCTGCATACTTACTTCGGTGATACTTTGTTCTTGATAGCATGGCCATCTGCCACTGGAAACTTGATCTGAAAACTATTTTACTGTAAATATAAAGACTGTTCAATTTGGTGATGAAATCTGGGAGCAGAGCTATGATCTTGTTATATATTAAAAAAACTTCTTATTTGTCGCAGAGGAAGAAGAATTAATTGCCTTTTGAGTGCTTGTTGATAGCATGAGTTGGACATTGAACTTTTTTTTTTGAGAATCACCCGGGGGGGGGGGGGGGGGGTGAGCTCCCCCACCTGAATATATTGGTCTAACTGCTGCAAAAGCAGCAGGTACAGAATTACAGAGGCACGGTACAACGTGCAGAGAGGTAGGAACGCCACGAGAAGACGTCCTCTTTGTCACACGTTTCGACAAGACGGTGTGACCAAAGGTCTAAGTCAGAGACAAGGTTTCTCAGGGTTATGACAGAACATTGATCAATATTCCTAAAGAGCATGTCATTACGTGCTGCCCAAATCTTCCAGAGTAGTGCGAGGAGAACGAAGGGCATTCTTGGGGAGGTGTTGAGGCAGCGGAGTGTCCCAGAGCTCATTGATGTCGTCGGCCGAGGGCAGGAGACCTACACGTTGCCATATCCTGTTGGCAAGAGGACATGTGATGAAGAGATGAATGGAGTCTTCAGGTAACATAGCACAACGGGGGCATAAATCGGAGGAGATTATATGCTTGTGAGCAAGATTCACTCTAGTGCTGAGGCGGTCTTTGAAGAGAAGCCAGGCAAAAATCTTTATTTTGCGAGGAGCCTTGGTGCCCCAGATGAGAGGGGCAATGAGATCTCTGTCTGGCCTGGTCATGAGGGTGCCGTATGCTTGCTTGGTGGAGAAGTCATGACCCCTGAGTAGGAACCGTTGATCTTCCTCTGTCGAAGGCGTGAAGTCCTGCAAAATAGCCAAAAGCGAGACAAGCTCTTGCTCTGCTGTAAGAGAGAGACGATTACGGATATTAGCTTCGATACCGAAACGCAAAATGTTAGCCACTTTAACCAGCTGCAAGGTGGAGTATGAGAAAAGGTGCGGGAAGGTGGTAGCTAGGGGTTTTGGGGTGATCCAGGTATCCATCCAGAAATATGTGTGTGTTCCACTGTTTGTTAGCACAAAGGAAATTGACTGGAGGGTTGGGATTTGTTGGGAAATCGTGCGGCACAAGAAAGAGGTTTGGGGGGCCGAGGAGACTAAGGCGCTGGGGTGTTGGAGATCTAGCCAATCTAGCCAAGGTGCCTGTGCGGAGGAGAGTGCTTTGGCAGCAAACTTCATTAGGAGGCAATTATTTTGAACATACAGGTTTTGAGCCCTAAACCACCAATTTTTTTGGTGAACAAACGTTTTTCCACGAATTCCGGCATTGAGCCCCTGAGCAAGCATCTTCTCCGGCCCAGAAAAATGACCTTCTCAGTGAGTCAATGATTTTGAGGGTTTTCTTTGGGATGCGGAAGACGGACATAAAGTAGGTAAGGAGGGAGTCGAGGACCGCTGAGATAAGAATGAGCCGATCGCCTCTGTCCAAAAGCTTGGCTCCAGTTGGACATTGATTGAAACAGGATTTTTTATATATACAGTATCATAGTTGAAACAGTTATTTATATAATATGGCACATCGAAACCCGGGATTAATTGTTCATGAATTCTAGAGTAATCAAATGCTCCCCACTTTAGGACTTGGTAAACGAGACATATGAGTATTTTACAAACATGCATGCACGAAGTAAGAAAACTAATAATTTTATCCACGTGAAAAATAATGTGAATGTTTTTATTAGGCAGCAAGACAAATGCTTGCAATACTGTCCCTGTAATCGTATCAGCAGTAGTATACTACCTATTTTTTCAGTGATGTATAGTTTCCCTGGTAAGGTAACTTATATCTATGTTGGTTCTCAAAAGGACAAATTGAAAATCTATGTTGGTTCTCAAAAGGACAATTTGGAAATGTCACATTTAATTTGGGAAATGTCCCGTGTAAATATCTGGCTATGTAGGAAGGATGCGACAGCCCAACTCATTCCACCAGTCAGCAGGATGCCTTGATAAGGAAAACGGACGGCATCTAATTGTCGACGGCTTCAAACATGATTATTGGCCGCTAGTGATAAAAGCACAGCTTGTTCTAGCAAGTATAACCATACAATATATCATATGATAACCATTCGTACCATATATATATCACATCGATCAAACAACCATATTATATGGAACTCAGCTGATCTAGAGCATCAAATTTGGCTAGTTTCCAGAGACGTCACACCAACCGGACGCAATATTTAGTGGTTTCTTCCTAGTACATCCAAATTTTATCTCTTGAAAAGACAAACACAATTTGGATACAGCTGGTTGTCACATGCATGCCAGACCAATCAGCTAACTATATTATATAGCATCAAATGAGGATCGTCTCTGATGTTCTCTTGACCAAAGATGTTTAAGCTTACTACTAGAGTTGAACATGTGAAGACCCACCGTGCCAACGTACGACAGAGGTACATTGACCAATAAATAATGCCATCAAGCAACACCAGTTGCAGACACAATGGGCAATTTTCCAATGAGATTGATTCTGGACCAAGGCCGAGCCATGTGTGTACTGCATAGATAGATTCCGAGACACACATGCATCCAGCAGCCGGGAAATTGTCCGGCATGGGCGACGTGGCTGGTTGATTGGTCTATAAGAGGAGAGTCAAGGCTATGTGCTTCTTTGTTCCATGAGTAGTTCATTCATCTATGCCACTCGGCTGCGTTTGTATTTAGGTAGGTAGCTAGTCCACTCCTTGAGTACTCTTGGGCAGCTGGGCGATGAGCATGGAACCATCTAGGGTCGTAACTTGCGGCCCGGGTTGGTCCATGGAAGAAGCAGCTGCTTGGAGTAGTGATGATAGAATTAGTTTCCAAACATCATTGCCTAGCCATAGTGATAGCGTGCAGCTGCAGGTGGTTGAGTATGCAGCCCCAGCCCCAGCCCCAGCCACACACGATAAGGACTGTAGTTATCCAATCCAGGTGTTCAAGGAAGCAGAGCAAGCGTTCCATGCTGACTATTCCCTTGACAGTATGGAACAGAAGATACACAGGTTCCCTCCAAGCCTGGTGGATGTCCTCGACCGGTACAAGGTCCCGGTGACTGTGGCCATCGGCCCTTACCACCACGGTAGTCATTCCGGCGTGATGGAGGCGGAGAGGGTGAAGCATATGGCTGCTAACCAATGTATCAAGGACTCAGGCCGCTCACTCCAGGAGATGTACAACGAAGTCTCCTTCGTGTCACAGGTCGCCCGCAGCCGCTACTACGACGTGGCGAGTCTCAGGGAGGACGACTTTTTGCCGATGATGTTCTTTGATGCTTGCTTCTTGGTGCAGTTCATGCGTAGTTATGACGAGGACAGCGGCCACATGGATGACGCGTTGCTCGGCTATTTCTACGCCAACTTCGAGCGCATCTACACTGACATCATGATGCTTGAGAATCAGATCCCTTGGGTGGTGGTTAAAACCATCTTGAGCTTCATGCTGCCAGAGCCCTCTCTCTGGCCCTTGAAGAAGTTCATCGTTGCGATGAGAAGCTGCCTGAAAAACCAAGGCGATGAGAAGCAAATCGAGAAGGACGACATCATCGTAGATCCTGGCTATGAACCGCCGCATCTCCTCGGCCTCGTCTGGTTCTACATCGTGGGAGAAAACAAGAAGGGCGAGATGCCCATTGGAGACCAGCCCATGTCATTATCTATGAGCGTCGCCGAGCTTCTCGACGTTGGTATCACGCTCGTACCAAAGACGGAAACAGAAGCAGGGCTAGTGGACATGGGCCTTGAAAGGAAACATCACTTCTTCGGCGTTCTCTCCGTGCCGCCCCTGTGCCTGACTGACGCAAATGCGACCTGGCTCGTCAACATGGCGGCCTTCGAGTTATGCAGGACCTCAGATTTCGATGAAATTGATGATGGAAATTCTGCTGTCTGCTCTTACCTCCAACTCTTCGTCATGCTGCTGGACAAGAAGCAGCACGTGCATGACCTGCGAGAAAGAGGTGTCATCCAAGGAGGAGGACTCACCAGCAGTGAGACGCTCCTCTTCTTCATTTGCATTGGCAAGAACATGCGGGTCGGAAGGAACTACCTCAAGATAATGGTAAAGGTCGAGGACTTCAAGCAGAAGATGACATGTTGTGTCAAGCTGTGGCTCTCCATTAAGAAGAACAGGACTAGAATCGTGACGGTGATTTCAGCCATTGGTGTAGTTATCGGCATCTTGTCGTCGCTCCCAGCTCTCAAGCCACGCTAAGACGTACCGGACATGATTCTAGTACCATTAGCATGCATGTTCTACTTGTACACCTTACTATTCACATTGTAAAATTCCTTGTATCTCAACCCTATTTCAATTGAAATTCTTTGCATTTGAATGACTACAAGCTGCATCAAGCAATTAGCATGAATTAATTGCATGTAAGTAGATTTAGTATGATATGTGGGTGCTCGAGCATTAATTAGCCATCAGGCCCTAATTAAACAACCACTTGGTACATAGTAGTATAATGGGACGAGTTACAGGATGTAATATGGTTGGTGTTATATTAACTCTTGTAGTGAGTGAGAGGCATCTACCTATATGTATGAGGAGGTCATTCGGGCTCAGGTCGTACCTCTACATTATCAAGCACTGCACTAAAATCATAGCGACGGTCTCAATTAAAATCATGGCAGCTACCTAGATGTATGAGGATGTACTATTTACGCCTATTAGTGTTCACATTGTAAAATTCCCTATTACAATTGAAATTTGTATCTGAATCATAACAAGCTGAATCAAGCAATTAGCATCCTTTTATGACCTGGATATTTGAAGATCTGTATCTTGAGAGAAAACATAACAAAAGCTACAACTTTGAACTGATGGAAGTACAGTGACATATCAAGGAAGGAGAAAAAGCCAACAATGTAAATAACTTATCAAATGCACCTATCAAGATTACTGGATTATAACTAGGATCCACTGCTATATATAGTTCAACAACTTTGAACAAATGAAGACTGTCCCTGTAATCACGTCAGTAGTATACCACCTAAGTTTTCAATGGTGTATTTTTTTCTTGTCAAGGCAACATCTGTTAATTAGTGGTATGCAATTCTACATATGTTGCTGGTTCTCAAAAGACCAATTTGGACTCATATATGTTGGCACAGACCCGTACACCGAGTACTTTCCGGCGTACTTTGTTCGACGTGATTCCGGCGGCCTGTGCTTTCGGCCGTCTACCAGACTACCACACGTACGTACGAGTAGATGAGATACACACACGTAGTACCAAGCAAGGAGGCACACAACCTGGTGGATGGATTCCTCACGTACGTAGCTAGGTAACTAGCACACGCACAAACGAAACAACCAGCCGCCAACGCCTTCGATCGTAAGTAGCACAACTCACAGAGACACACGAATACGCCCGCGATATTATGGCCACGGGAGCGTGTCGCTCCCGTTTGATTACTTTGTATTGATCTGAGTTATGATTACAGGGGAGCTAGTACAGATATCTATAGTAGTACCTAATCTATCTAGTACAAGCCGACTCGGCCAGGTTGTCCGGTCCGGATTCTTATGCCTAATCGTGATTAGTTCCAACAATATAATTTTGGAAATGTCCATTGTATTTGCAGGACTAGCTAGGTAGGAAGATGCAACTGTTTAGTTCATGCTACCAGCCAGCAGGATGCCTTTGAAAATGACAGCTCACTCTTGCAAGTATAACCATACAATACATCATATGAAAGCCATACATGCCATCGATCCAACAGCCATATTATATGGAACCTCAGCTGATCTAGAGCCTCAAATTTGGCCGGTTTCCAGAAAAGTCACACCAACCGGACGCGATCGATAGCTGGCCGTCAGATGCCTGTTGTATCAGGTAACCATATTATATAGCATCAAATGAGGTTGGTCCAAAGATGCTGCCGTATTGCGATTCATTATAAGGTTACTGCAGTTGAACATGTGAAGACCGACAGTGAAGTAACTTGAACATCTGAACGACCAGCCAGCCTGTTTGGCGTCTGTGGCGGCCAGGAGCTAGCCAAGGTATAATGGACCGCGTGTGATTAGTTATTATTTCAGTTGTCATTAATTGCATCATTTGACGCTAGCTCCACTCTAATGGTAATTGGTAATCATGCAAGGTTCAGGCTCGCCCCATCCACCCACACCCAAGCCACAAATGCCCGTTTGGGGTTGGTCCATTAAGATGAACAGGAATAAAGTCATGGCAGTGATCTCGGTGTCATTGTTGCATTTGTCAGCATCTTATCGTCGCTCGAAGCTCTCAAGACATGCTATGATGTACCGGACCGGATTGTACTTGCATGCTTGCATGTTCTACTTGTACGCCTTACTCTTCGCATTGTAAAATTCCTTGCATCTCAATCCTAATTCAAGTGAAATTTGTATCTAGAGCACGACAAGCTGCATCAAGCAATTATCATGAATTATTTGCAAGCAAGTAGATGTAGCATTAATTAATCGCCATGCCCCAATTAAACAACCACTTGGTCGGAGTAGTACTATGGTCCAACGGGTTAATAGGATATAATATGGTTGGTGTATAGTGAGAGGCAGCTAGCTTAGTACGACCAACAGAACCTGCATGCATCTGGACCAACGTATAAACAACCGAGGTGATAAACTTATGACGCGTTTGGTTCCGAGAAAATAGCGCGGTCTCCGATTGCAGCGTTTCCTGAAACGGTAGCGGGCGTTTGTTTCGCGTACGATGTTTTCCGTCGCCGCGCTTTCCGATACTCCGTTTCGTAAAGTTGAAACCGCCCGAACCGAAGTGAATCAGAAAACGGCACTCTCAACCCGAACCAAACAAAGGCTGTCTTAGGTAAAAATGATTGGAAATGGTGCTTTCCGATACGAGAAAACGAATATATTACGGGAGCTGAACCAAACGCGTCGTTAGTTCGTCAGGCAATGTTAGATGCCAGTGGTACTCCATATATATCTGTGATGGGCCAGGTGTTTTTATGGCTTAAATCAATATTTTACTTACTCCTATTTTAATCTAACATTTAGATACCCTATTTAACCATATCATACAATGAGTCCAGTGACCTATAAAAAACCAAATCGGAAACTGGGAGGAATCGAAAATGTAAGCAGTGGTGTGGCGCACTAGTACCTCTTGATCTTGGACGTGGGGCGATGGTCGGGGATCAGCTCTCGGCCGGACGCAGTTGCTGCTGCTGGTACTTGGTTGGGGTGATCTGTACATGCTTGCCGCCGTTGGTAGCGGATGGGGGCGGGCCTGGGGGAGGCGGCTGGCGTCATCGTCGGTTGCGGTGGGACGAGAACTGGCGATCAACGGCTTGGACGGAACTCGAGTGCGTAAAAGGCCCCCCATTTCCCTTTGATTTTCCCATTTTATTTTTAGGCAATGGAATTCTATCGCTTAATTACAATTGGGGGCTTACAACACTATCAAATGTCAGCTTTCAACTAAGAAAAACGAAGTGTCTGGCCCCCTCCCCTCCCCTCCGCTCGCGTCGTCCTCCCTGGGGCGACCCGAGGGCCCCTAGGGTTTCCCTAGGCGCCGCTCCCTCCACCCCTCCTCCCCTGCCGTCACCCGAGGGAGTCGTCGGGCTTCGCCTGGGCGACTGCTGATGACGGTGGCGGCGGGGCTTCGTCGCTTCGCTCGCTTGCGTCGGACCCCGGAAGCCGGGCGACGGCCCGGTTGGTGAGGCGGCGTCGTCCTTCGGCTGGCGGCGCGCGCGGGAGGTGCGGGCCGGATCCCTCGGCTGCTCGGGCAGTGAGAGGTCCTGGCGGGCAGTGGTCGCGGCGCGGCGAGGTTCTCCCTCCTCTGCTCCAGATCTGAAGGACAGGTTCTCCCTCTCTCTGCTCTCCCTTGCTGGATTCGCCCGATTCCGGGCCTCGGATCCCCGGATCCTGTGCCGGCGGGGTGCTCCCTGAGCTGGTGGTGCTGGACGAGCCCGGGGGAAACCCCTGTTGGTATTCCCAACACGGCGGCGGCGGCGCCCCTTTTGCGTCGGTCTGCTCGTTGGAGTCGCAGCCGTGGGCTCCCATCCACACCCCGGCCATGCCTCCCGGGCGAAAGCTCAAATCCCGACGTGGGATGGGCGGCGGCGGCGCCTGGTGCGTTGTGTCCTCCTTGGAGGCGCCGTCTGGGGAAGGTTGGTGCTTTGGGGGCGTGTACCAGCTGCAGGTGGGCGCCTGGCGTCTGTAGAGTCGATGGCGTATATATTCGGTGTAGGTTTCAGATCCAGCCACAAGTTGCTCAGCGGCGGTGTTTTGCAATGCCCCGGCGGGTCGGCGCCCTCGAGACAGGGCGGAAGGGGATCGGGTTCCCCTTCCTGGCAGCAGCAGCGCCGTTGGTGCCGATTCGGCTGGTTCTTGAGTTCCTTGGACCTAATCTTCGCCATGGGGCTTGACAGCTTCTTCCTTTCGGTGACTCTCCCGGCGGCTTACCCTCTTCCATCGGTTCCCTACGGCGTCTGCATCGCAGCCTCCATGTGTGTGCTCCGGCGTGATGTTGGTTGTGATCCATGGCTGGCCCGGACTTGAGGCCAACCTTGCTTTAGCTCTCGGGTGAGCGTCTCTACACTTTGACGGTTCGGCGCCTTCGAGCCTAGGCGAGGGGAAGGGCTCCCCTTCGGTGTTAGAGAAAGCATGTGTTATGTCATCTGCAGTTCCTGGTTTCAGTCATGTGCCCGACCTATTCTAGCAGCTGCAGATCCTCGTGGCTTCTTCCGTAGTCGTTCAGGGCCTTTGTGTAGTGGGCTTATCCTCAATTAGCTGCACTTCAATGTAATTTTCCGTTCGCTGGTTGTAGGTGTAGCGTTGTAAGCTATTCTGCTTTCTCCCTTGTATCTTTAGCCGTTGCTTTGTTCGTGGTCTGCTCTTGTACTCCTGGCCGGTTGATGGCTTTGTTAATTCAAAGTCGGGCTTCTGTGGAGCCTCCGTTCCAAAAAAAAAGTGTCTAGTAATATTACGGTGCCTACGACACGACTCCTTTTCACCTTCGTCTTATAAAATTTTCATAAGCATCTTGAAGGAGGAGGAGGGGGGGGGGGTGGGGGGGGCAAAGCTCGAAGCGCGTGTTGGTCATGATAACCTTGTCACAACAAAGCCTACGGTGCAGCTCCTACTTGCCTCGGCCTCGTTAAATTTTCATAAACATCGATGGGGGTTATAGGTAGAAACACATGTTGGTCGTAATAACCTCGTGGCAACGGTGCCTATGGCGTGGCTCTTGCTTGCCTATGTCTTGTTAACATCATCTTTTTCAAGAACTAGCAAAGTGGCCCGCTCTTCGCGCGGGCTAGTATTGAATAATATAGTTTGGCTGAAATAAGTTCGTATTTACCAATTCTTTGGGCTGTTCGTTGATTTTAAGGATATAAGAGTTACCCCCTTTAATGTTTTGGGGAAATATCTGTATGCTATGTTGTCGTTGAATTTTTTTAGTGCTATGTGCTCAAATATACGAGTTTGCCTAATGCCGTTGAAGTGACGTGCATATCATGTGTGGCTGGCTTGACATTCCTGTTTAGATGTATTAAATGTTCTTATTTTTAGTATATAATGTTTCCCTCAGAAGTATCATATGCACCAAATTCGAGACAATATGGGTGATTTTGTAACAATTATATCTTTTTGTTTATTCCCACGAGGTTTATGTTAGCATGGATTCATTTTTTTAAAAGGTTGCATCACCAAAAATACATAATTTACGCTTTAAATAAATACATGCTCTATACTTTTTTCCCTAGATGATATACATTAATCATAGGTGTTTTTTTGTAACTCCGGCGGCAACAACCTTGCGACCAAGATCGAGGAAGTTGGTGGATCACAGGCTTGTACGTCCGGTGGCAACAACCTGGGTGCCAGGATTTATGAAGCTAGTGGATCGGAGGCTCGGACATGGAGTAAGAATAGTGGCCGGGAGAAGAGTTTTTTTTTACCCCGGAGAAGGAGATCGGGAATTGATACCTCGAACATAGATTTTGTTTCTATAAAAAGGGATCAGGAGTTGATAGTTTTTCTTCGTAGCTAGGCGGCAGCAAAGAATTGGATCCTGAAGCAAGACCGGCAGCGCTAGTGCAAAGACTCATTGTGAGACTGATTAAGACGGCCGCTACGTGAGATCAAGGACGCAGGGGACGGTGGCTGCGTGTGTTTTTTGTTTTCTTAGGGACGGTGGCTGTGATCTATATTGTAGGACTGAGCCACACACATGTGTATGTTTTCTGAAGGATAGCGACAGTTTCTTTCTCTTTTTAGGATGGAACAATTTTTTTCCTTTTTGAGATAGAGCGCTCTTATATAGATCTAACAATCCATTAATTACGTATGTACATGCTAAGGATAGCTCTTTTTTTCTTTTTGAGATGAAACATACGTACATGCTAAGGATAGCTGCAGTTGTTTTTTTGAGATGGAGCGCTATTAGATCTACCTTGCTTCTTTTATTGATACCTTGCTACCTTGCTTCTTTTATTGATATTGCGTGCAATGCAAATATTCGACAGTTAGAAATTGAATGCTTATTGAAGCATACACATTAGCCACTGAACACAAATATTAGTTTTAATATATTATACTTTTTGGTCTTGAATACTTCCTGACTCGTTAGTCATAATTAACTCACTACAATGATAATGAACTAAATTTCTCGTTGGTCTTTTGAGCACACATGCGTCTCACACAAATTACATAATTTTTTCCTTTCCTGATGTATCAAATATTTTGTTGCATTGCAACATTGGGAAGTTTCGTAGATGGCTGCAAAGTTAAAGGTGCCTCTCATGTGTTACTTATATCATGATTATTTTCCATAGATGGATGCAAAGTTAAAGATGCCTACAAAGTTAAATGTGCAAAAGTTTAAGTATTTTTCATTAGGGCAATGCATTTGAGATGAGAATCCATTATTAATCGGGCGCAGCCGCCGGGCCGCCATGGCCGGCGCTCCTCCAGCCGCCGTGGTGCCACCGCTCTCTTCGCGAGCGTGAGATGCGGGGGGTCGGGGGAACTGAACTAGGGTTCTGGATCGGGCGGCTGTTTTGTTCCGATCGGGAGCGATACGGACCGTATGATTCAATCGAACGGCTGTAAGCGACACGCGGCTCCCAGCCGGGCCGTCGGGTGTTTAACGGGCCATATCCGGCCGCGGGCTTCAGCCCAGGTAGTTTCAGTCCAGCCAAAAAAACATTACGCTACTGGACTGAGCTGCATTTCGGACAGCCGTTGGATTTTTGGGCCAAAGTCACTGTCGCGATTTTCTGTTTTTCCAGTGCGTTTAAGTTAATAGTTATTATGTTTTTGCACCGTTTAAAACAGAAAATGCCTAAAAATATAATGAACACATTATTATTCTGGGTAAAATTGAACCAACGAGATATTTTATTCAGGATTTATTATGTGTTTTGCATGATGAACTTATTTAAGCATCAAATAATGATATTGTTTTTTTATGTTGATGCTTAAATTGATAATGACATGACTCTAATTTTATTTCGGACCAACGTTGTTTTATTATTATGAGTCATCACTTATGATATTTTAATTCCATGTTTTTTCTGCCCAACGGTGTTTTGACATGGAGTTGAAATTAAATCCTTGGCATGTTTGTTCATTTACCAACGTAAATTTATAATCATGCAAGTTTAGTTATGAATTTTTATGATAATTTCAGCTTCCGCTCCATTCCGGTCCGACACGATCGAACCACTTACGGGGAGTAACTTCCCTCGTTGGAAGTCCCAAGTCGAATTATGTTTAGGTTGTAATGAGTTTGACTGTGCTTGAGGGAAGAAAAACCTGTGACACCTGTGGCAGGTGCTACAGGGTATGCAGAACTCAAGAAAGACTATGATGTTAAGATGGAAAAGTGGAACAAGTCCAACCATATTGCGCTTCTCATCATGAAAGCGACAATATCGCCGGACATTTCTGAAGCACTCCCTAAGAAAGACACTGCTAAAGAATTCCTCACTGAAATGGAGGAGCAATTTAAAGGCTCCGACAAAGTGTATGCTCATGAGCTTTTTGCTAAGCTTCTTCAGAAATACACTATTGATGGAAACGTTAGGCAACACATATTGAGGGTGGTAAATGCTTACACCAAACTTAAGGCTTTGGAGTGTTCTTTAAGTGAAGCCCTTCTTGTCATAATTATTCTTGAGTCTCTTCCAGGAGAGTTTGAACAATTTAAGGTCAACTATAACTCTCTAAAGGAAAAATGGCAACTCTCTGAGATGACCGCAAGGATCGTCCGGGAGGAAGAGAGGATCATGAGGCAAAAGAAAGACCATGTTTTTCATGTTGGCTCTCACAAGAGAAAGCATGACAGGCAAGGTTTTCCCAAGCCTCGGAAAAAGCAAGTCAAGAAAGAAGGCACTAAGCCATTCAACCCTAAGGCATTCAAGGGTAAAGAAGCCGGCAGTTCTTCTTCTGCTCCTAGCAGCTCCACTGTTGGAGAAAATGCTTGTAACTTCTGCAAAGTGGAGGGACACTATCAAAGGGACTGCCCAGGCTTTCTAAAATGGATGAACAAAAGAGGTATTGATGAAATTACTTTTGTAGATGAATCTCTTTATGTCGATTTTTCTATAAAGTCATGGTGGATTGATTCAGGGGAAACCACTCACGTTGCTAACTCTATGCAGGGATTCGATACGATCCAAACTATAAGAGGAGAAACAAGAAAGCTTAAGGTTGCGAACGGAGTTGAGGCCGATGTTGAAGCTGTGGGATCTCTCACGTTGGAGCTACACACTGGCCACACTCTTAGATTGAATAATGTTATTTATGTGCCTACCTTAAGTAGTAATTTGATTTCAGTTTCTCGTTTAGATGATGATATGTATGAGTGCCATTTTGCCTAGAAACAATTTGCTTTGATCAAATGTAATAAGAATGTAGGCATCGGTGTTAGACGAGGCCAACTATACATGTTATCTCTTAATAATGATTCAATTATGCATGTGAGTGATGAAATTAATGTTGAGAAGAAATGGAAAGGAGTTAGTAATTCTTCGAAATTGTGGCATTGTCGTTTGGGCCACATTTTGAGGGGGAGAATGGAGCGCTTAGTAAAAATGAAATACTCCTCCCATTAGACTTCTCAGATGCAGGCAAATGTGTCGACTGCATTAAAGGAAAATTCGCAAAAAAAATTAAGAAAGGAGCAGTAAGAGCCACATGGGTTTTAGAATTAATTCACACCGACATATGTGGACCCCTTAATGTTAAGTCTGTAGATGGTTTTGATTCATTCATTACATTCACGGACGACTTTTCCCGCTATGGATATATTTATCCCATACGTGACCGATCAGAAGCTTTGGAGAAATTCAAAGTCTATAAAGCGGAGGTTGAAAATCAAATGAACGCAAAAATCAAAGTTGTACGGTCTGATCGCGGGGGAGAGTATTATGGTAGGCATGCTCCTTATGGGCAGATTCCTGGACCTTTTGCCAAGTTATTATCTGAAAATGGAATCATTGCTCAATACTCAATGCCTGGTGAACCACAACAAAATGGTGTGGCCGAGCGTCGCAACCGCACCCTTACGGATATGGTGCGAAGCATGCTTAGTCACTCGAGTTTACCAGTAAGCCTTTGGATAGAGGCATTAAAGACAACTGCACACACACTAAATCTTGCTCCAACTAAATCAGCACCGAACACACCTTACGAGATGTGGGCGGGAAAGAAACCGAGCTTGAATTACTTACGGGTGTGGGGTTGCCCTGCTGAAGCTAAAGTTTTCAATGCACAACTTAAGAAATTGGATCCAAAAACAGTTAGTTTTTTTTGTTGGATACCCTCATAGGGGAAAGGGATATCGTTTTTGTTGTCCAAGTCACACCACCAAATTTGTGGAGACTAGACAAGCGGTATTTTTTGAGGATAATGAGGTCACAAATTTAAGGGAGATCGATCTTGAGGAGAAGCGGGTTTGTATGCCATCCCCGACTATCCAAGAGATTGTTTTTCCAATACGAAGAAATGTGACATCTAATGATCCTGAATCTCACGGTTCAGTCTCTCAGTCGAATGGTGATCCAGAAACTAATAATGAGAATCCAAACACAAATGAGGATCTCCAAGAAAATAATGAAAATGATGATGTTCCACCACCACCTCTGCCCATGGGTAGACCACGGCGTGAGAGGAAGAAAGCCATATCAGATGATTATATCACTTTTCTAATGGAGGACATGAATGATATGGGAAAGGTGGAGGATCCAACCTCCTATAAGGAAGCCATTAAAAGCGAAAATTCGTCCAAATGGTTGGTTGCCATGGAAGACGAGTTGAAATCTATGGGCTCAAACGACGCACGGGACTTAGTAGAAGTTCCCGATGGAGCTAAGAAAGTAGGCTGCAAGTGGGTCTACAAAACCAAGTATGATTCCAAAGGGAATGTCGAACGGTTCAAGGCAAGGCTAGTGGCAAAAGGGTATACACAGAGAGAAGGCATTGAATATAAGCAAACCTTCTCTCCTGTGTCAACCAAGGATTCTTTCAGAATCATAATGGCATTAGCAGCTCATTACGACCTAGAACTACACCAAATGGATGTTAAAACGGCATTTCTAAATGGTGACTTAGAAGAAAATGTTTACATGGCTCAGCCAGAAGGCTTTGTTGTGGAAGGGAAGGAACATTTAGCATGTCGTCTATAGAAATCAATTTATGGCTTGAAGCAAGCTTCAAGAGAGTGGTACCTCAAGTTTGATAAAATTATCAAAACTTTTGGTTTCACCGAAAATGTTGTGGACAACTACATATACGTTAAGTTTAAAGGCAGTAGGTTCACATTTTTGGCATGTAGCGATAAGGATACGCTTCATGAGACCAAGAATTTTCTGTCATCCAGTTTTGAGATGAAAGATCTTGGTGAAGCCTCATATGTCCTCGGCATCGAGATTCATCGAGATAGGTCCAGAGGAACGTTAGGACTATCTCAAAAAGCATACTTTGAGAGAGTACTGAAAAAAATTCAATATGCATAAGTGCTCACCCTCACCTGCTCCTATAGTTAAGGGCGATAAGTTTGGGACATTTCAATGTCCGAGGAACCAATATGAAACTGATCAGATGAAGTCGGTTCCTTATGCTTCAGCTGTCAAAAGCATAATGTATGCTCAAGTGTGTACACACCCAGATTTTTGTTTTGTAACAGGGATGCTTGGCAGATGCCAATCAAATCCAAGACCGGACCACTGGAAGGCCGCAAACAAAGTCTTGCGTTATATGCAAGGAACTAAGGATTTCATGCTTACATATAAAAGAACTGATAACCTAGAAATTGTTGGTTATTCAGACTCTGATTTTGCCGGGTGTGTGGATAGTAAGAGATCCATGTCAGGTTATATATTCACACTCACGGGAGGAGCTATATCGTGGAAAAGCTCCAAACAAACATTAACTGCTGGATCTACGATGCAAGCAGAATTTGTAGCATGTTATGAGGCCACCGGGCAGGCTGTATGGCTAAAGAATTTTATTCCCGGACTTAAAGTGGTTGACAGCATATCTAAACCAATTTTATTGTACTGCGATAATGAACCAGCAGTTTTCTATACGAGTAACAACAGGTCAAGTAATGCTGCCAGGCACATTGACATAAAGTATCGTGTTTTGAAAGATAGAATCCAGGATCAAACAGTTGATGTTAAACACATAAGAACGAAGCATATGCTTGCGGATCCGCTAACAAAAGGCTTACCACCCAGTATTTTTCGTGAGCATGTTGCCGGCATGGGACTACTGGAAGCCTTATGATTCTGGAATAAGAGGACCATTAAAATAAACCACTCCCCAATTAGCAAAATGTTTTCCATTTCGAAATAGGAGGGTGTGCTATAAGTGTTGAGGTTCTATAGCGTTTCGAGCTGTAGTAACACCTCACTTTGGTACATCATTCCTATGCAGAATGGGCGAATAAAGTTAAGCCTAATGATCAAGGGGGAGAATGTTGGTTTTGATCTGACGGCTTAAACAGGCCAGTTAGATCTATTAGTCTAACAGAAAAAAATGAAGGGATAACGAAGTGAAGGGGTCCACGTACCAACGTACGTGAGCCTCGATCAGAACTAACACGCCCTGATCGGGGGCGCCCAAAAACCAACTCAGGTTTTGGGTCCCCTGTCGCTAGCGCCATATTAAAAAGGATACGGGAGAGAGCTGGCCACCTGCGAGATCACAATTCACGTAAGGTTTACTCTCCTCCCGATATTCTCTCACCCCATCCGATTAGGGGGAGTGCTGCAGCGACGGGAAGACCTAAGCCAGCCGCCGCCGCTGTCCCTGGGCAGTGCAGGTGGCGTCCTGAAGGAATCAGGACGTCGAGGAGAACCTCTACCTTGACTACATCACCCCTGCATCAAGCCTGCACCAAGCAGGCAATCATGTCCACTGCCGTGACATGTAATGATCCCCTAAACCCTTCTCTGTTCATGCTTTTAGGTGATCTAGATGCAATCAGTTCCTGCTAATGGTATCCCAGAGATGCATAATTAATCCAACAAACTATACTGCAGGTACTTGATTGTAATTGATGATATATGGCATATGTCAACATGGAATTTTTTTGGAATGCATTTTTGTCAAGAGTAGTCGTG
Source organism: Triticum aestivum (assembly GCF_018294505.1). Lineage (NCBI taxonomy): Eukaryota > Viridiplantae > Streptophyta > Magnoliopsida > Poales > Poaceae > Triticum > Triticum aestivum. Next base: position 8,151,227 of record NC_057796.1, read on the forward strand.
GCAGTAGAGTAATGAGCACAACACGCAAGTATGATCTAGCAAAATCATGCTGCTCTTATGACACGAATCTTGTCTACAAAATCAAACCACTTAAAGCTATACTTTGACCTTCCACTCCATCTAAGAAGTTGCCTACTGTACTTGAATCCAAAGGAAGAAGCTAGTACATAGATGGATTTCTGAGTGTTTTATCCATGACAAAGACGGAAAGATCTTGTTGAATTAGGAGATACATATTTCCATGAGCTTGTTAACGGAATTTTAATACATCCGGTGACCTTAAGTTACAATGGTAACATATCATGTTGGGTTGGGGGAGGGGGACAATTGCCTCCCCCCCCCCCCCCCCCCCCCCCCGCAGCCATAGCATAATTGGTGAAGAATTTGTATAGATGCTTAAATAAAGGAGAGTGCAGTCATTTAACATGTCTGAAAAAAGAACTCCTCTACATTGTTAAACAATAAAGAAATGGTAGATCATAAGATGCCGACTCTCTCTAAAGGAAATGAGGATCAAGGAATTGTCAAGCAATTGGACTTATCAGATGCTTGGACACTTAGTGTCTTTATGCCTACCAATCAACCGCCTTCCCTTGTGAAGTCAGATGCTTTGCATGCGGTAGGCCTTAGCTGTTGTGAAGGATTGGGAAATCATCATGTCAAAGATATTAGAAGACTTATTCAGTTGAGACACATGAACATAGATGAGATGCTTGCTACAGATTCCACAAATTTCTCCGTGCTACTTAAATCAGTTAGTCAGCTAAAAATCTGGTAACATTTCAGTGAAGGAGAAAAAAGCCCGTAGTAAACAAGCCCACTAGCGGCCATATATTGGCAACGTAGCCTCCAACCTAATCTCCTGATATGCATCTTTTGTCCATGATTGGCCTGCAGTTGGTTGGATTAGATGCTGCTGCAGCCGCCGTGTGCCCTTGCCGCCATCTGCCTTTGATCTCCTTGCCCTAAGTACTGCTCATGATCTGATTCATACGGCCACTCGGTGGCTCGACAACGCAACAGACTTCATTGTTTCTGCCGACGAATTAGCAGGTTAACACATCACACTACGCCTAATCTCTCTCAATTCTCATCTCGTAACAGTGTTGAAATTATACATTAGATTTTAGTTGTTTTGCTATGAGATTTGAAATGCTATCAAGAATTCATATTTTGTACGTGTCCCATAAATTATCCTGATCCAAATTATCTTGTACCAGCTCTTATTTATGATGCAAAATTTTCCTATCTCGACCATATACAGTATAGCTAATTATGAAATTGAAATTCCTCAATTACGAAGAGAAAAAAGCCCTGCCAAATACCATTAAATTTAATTTGGTTTCTAAACCCGTTCCTTCTGAAATTAAATTCCTCAACTATGAAGCCAAACACCTTTAAGAACAATTATTAGCTAAGCTGGTTGCTTCGAAATCTCAGCATACTAAAATTGTTAAGGAGGCTGATGTGCAAGTTCTCAACCTGTTCTCTGTAATTATCACTGGAATTTTTTTCTACTATGTAATTGTCATGAATTTTTTTCTAATTCGCTTGGCCCCCCTATACCTAAATCCTGGCTCCACCCCTGAGCTCGACTAACTCTTCACCTGTCCTCGCAAAAAACAAAAAAAGTGCATGTTTCCCAGTCAAACAGTACGTTGCAAAATCGCCATCCTTTTAAACGATAGAAGCGTATGCCACTGACGAATTTACATGTTGATATTCATGCGTAACTTTCTTTCTTACCTCCCAAATGAAAATGAATTTTAACTTCATTTTTCACATGTTTATCATGTTTGCATCGAACCATTTTCTTTTGAGAAAAAAATAAAAAACTTCAAACGTGTTTTTTTGTGAAATTTGAAGTGTAATTGATTTCACCGGATACTTAATTTCTCATAAAAAATCACTCCACAACAATATAGTTGTGAAATAAAAAGCACATGCTTCTGGTTCAAAATGGATAGAGTACTTTTCTTGCGAGGTGAAAAATGGAAACAGTTGTGGTATCACCCTAGAAAAAATATATTGCCATACAAGAATTGATTAGTTGAGAAATCTACAGGCTGGCTTCCAGCTACAAGCATGACATATTGCATATTCTAATCTTTTACATGTTATAAGTAGGAACCAAGTATATGAATAAAAGAGGAAAATACTAGATGGCTAGTTTTAGAAGGATTTTCAGAGTAACCACACAATTATTAGATGTGTGTTTCATCAATTTACAAAGAAGTTAGCACATGGTAGGAAAAGTGGACGTACAATCCCGCCAGCGTGTTCAAATCCTCATGTACACGAATTTATCTTATGATATAATCATTATTCTTAAAAAAACACATATTGTCTGCAGCTAAAGAAATCTGATGATTATTGTAGATCACAAAATTAGCGGAAGATATGTATCACGACAGGATGATTGGTGAGGTGGACACAAACACTTATCATTCTACTCCTATCATTGTGGTTGCACAAGACGAAATGTGAAGATTTTTCAATCCAGCTGTTGCTTTCCTGATCAAATCACTAACCACATTATTGCAAATCATGTGCGCTTGCCATCTATTTTCTGTTTTGCAAAAGTTGACTTGCAAGGCTTGTTTGGCCTTCGTATCGCCTTCCTTTGTCTTTTACGCCAATACTTTTGATCTATCAAGCCTTCTCTTACACATCATGTTTTCCTGTTAAGATTGATGCCAAGAAAATGACCCTGCAAAACCAACATGAAAACAACCATTATGACTGGCATAATTTTGTATTCCAAAAGTAAAAAAAATCATGGATATATCTCACATCAACCTATGTTCTGATGGACCTTGTGTCATATCCCGTAGAACCGACGTGCCCACACATCACCTTGTTTCACGTCCGGCAGGCACCAGTGACTGCAAGATCAACCTTATCGGCCACTGCCATCGCCACCACCGGAGACGTAGCCATGGACAAACAAAGATACTAACTGAAAAAACCTAGACTATTGCACAGATGCGGGACAAGATCTCAGGGTTCCCCTTCCCATTGCCGCCGTTAGAGCAGCCCCCAGAGGTGAGGGAACCCCGGTGATCTCGGGCCGCCTTCTCTTTTCTCCTTCTTTAGGAAGGTTAATTGTCCATGGACACATCAAATATGAACTGCATCACATGTCACATGTAAAACATGAATTGCATTACATTTCCCGGTTGGCATCACATCGCAAACATGTTTTTCCTGTAGTAATGTCACATAATATTAATATCCATAAAAATGTAAATATCATGGACTTTCTCCTTTCACCTAATGAGAGAGTTTTGTAGAGCAGATTTCCATAGCTGGCCATCAGATAGATTTTGGATCACCTATCCAGGCTGAGCCATTTGTGGGCCGTGATGGACTACATAGATTAATTCGGAGACACACATCCAGCTGGGATTTAGGGCAGGTCTTTTGCGGCTTATGAGTTGTTGTCCAAATAAGCCACCCTTTACCCAGCTTAGTCTGGCAGCCCAACCTAAAATTTTCTTTTAGAGGCCTACTAGTTAAGGGTTAATTAGTATGCTTTTAGAATAAATATTTAGGTTGGTCTGCTAGAATAAGCTTGATAGGGGCAGCTTATTTTGGAAACCACTCATAAGCCTCAAAAGAACGGGTCCTTAATCAATCGTCTGTGTCAAGTGGAAATCGTACGTGGAGTGAATGAAGAGACCAGCATGGGCAACGTGGCTGGCTGGTTGGTCTATAAATGGAGCTACAAGGCTATGTGCTTATTTGTTCCATTGGTAGTTCATCTCTGCCACTCTGCTATGTTTGTGTTAAGGTAGACGATGAGCATGGAACCATCATCATGGTTGGTACCTTGCGACTCGGTTTGGTCAGAGAAAGAAGCAATTGATAATTACAAACTATCAAGTTTTTATATGAGGCGATTGCCCATAGCAAGGTTCCTGTTGCTAACTAAAAAAATTGGAAGCTCAAAATTCCTCTTTGTGTGAAGTTATTCATTTGGTTTCTAAACAGAGGTGTGATCTTGACCAAAAATAACCTGTCACGCTGTAGTTGGCAAGGGAGCAAGACGTGCGTCTTCTGCCAACATGACGAGTGTATTAAACACCTTTTTTCGTGTAAGTTTTCTTGTTCAATGTGGGTCGTAGTTGAAGTAGCTTCAAATATTTACCCCCACATTGTGCGCGTAATATAATCGGCAATTGGTTGCGGGATATTGATAAATACTTTTCTTCACATATCTTGTGGGGGCGTCAACATTATGTTGGGCTTTGTGGCTTTGTAGAGATGATGGGATTTTTAACAAAAAAATGTGCTTCATTGTTGTGCAAGTTACACATTCACTCATGTATGTGATGGCTCTGTACTTGGTCTATCTTGGAGAGGCCGGACGACGATGACGACTTCTGTATGATGGCGTGTACCTGTCTGGAGCATACGACTAGGGAGGTTTTCTCCCATCTTAGATGGCGGTGTAATCTCCGGATAGAATATGCCCAACCTTAGGCTGAACCATTTCAGTTTTCTATAAAATGATATTTTGTTTTTGGTTGTGTCAGACGTGTTGACTGTGTGCAACGTGTTATGCAGAGCCCAGGTATTCGCTCAATGCGGTTGCATCACCTTGATATTTTTTTCTGAGAGCTAGTGTCCAGACTCAGGCAGGGTTACAATCAGAATGTACTAGATGTGTTAACCTATCCGGAACATTTGCAATGATCAACTGGTCTCCACTTTCTGTCCCTTCAGCCGCAAGTTCATGAGCAAGCTGGTTGCACACACGGGTAGCAAAGCGGACTTTGTATTCTGAGAAGACGGCGAGCGCAACTTTTATGTCCCCGGAGAATGCCATAGCACGGGAAGTGGATTTTCATATCTGCAGTGGCCACTGGCCGTCCACTGCATGCGCCGTTCGATGGGAGTACGAGGCTTTAGACTGGCCAGTATTTGTACTGTCTTGCCGAACTCCGACAGCACATTCAAAGCAGCATTTCTCCACTCCTCTTCGTACCTTTGTAGAAATAGCACCAAACCCAAGATTGATTCTTTGCCGGCTCCAGGCACGCAGTCCTCTCTCATATGCCAGCATTGCTAGAGCAGAAGCAAAATTTTAGCACGCAAATCCTGAGAACCGAATCCAACAACACCTGCAGCCAATCACAAGTTCACAACTCGTGTACGGGAATTCCCTTTCAGGTGGAATCCTCCAATCATCTCTCAACGCATGTCTTAGGAACATGCGATCACCGCATGGAATTCGTCTTCCTCCCCGTTACCGTAATTAACCTTGATATATTGATTGAGTGAAATCCCCTTTATCAAAAAATACATAGTTCACTAGATTGGAACAGCCGAAGATTGTCCCTGTAATCATATCAGTATACGACCAATATTTTCGATGATGTATTTTTTTTCTTGGTAAGGCAACATCTATCAGTGATATGTATGCACTCACTAGTAGAAAACAGGGCATTGGTTCGGCCCTCGTAATACCATTAATCCCGGTTCGCTCACGAACCGGGACCAAAGAAGGCAACTGTCCCGGTTCGTGAGCCCGGGGGGCCGGCCGGGCCATGTGGGCCATTGGTCCCGGTTCGTCTGGACCTTTTGGTTCCGGTTCCACGCACGAACCGAGACCAATGCGCCTCGCCCCTGGCCCATGACCATTAGTCCCGGTTTGTGCCACAAACCGGGACTAAAGGGTTGGTCCTCGTTGCGGTCAGAGTTCAGTCCCACCTCGCCAACCGAAGGGCGCTCACAGCGGTTTATAAGCCCGTCCCTCTCTGCCTTGTTGAGCTCCTCTCAAAGTGAAAATAGATGCCCTTATACAGGGAATTTGACCTAAATTCAGAGTGAATTTCTTTGAAATTCATAGAAATTTATTATGAATTTAGGTTGAATTCTCTCTATAGGCACATCTATGCTCATTTTTTTATGTTGGGGTTGGCGATCTTTACAGACTTTTTGTGTGTTGAATATGCACCATTCAAAATCAATCTCTGCTTTGAATGGTTCATTTTGAACACACAAAAAGTCTGGAGTCCAAATAAGTTCAAGAAAATGAAATCCCTTTGTAACAGATGAGTTTTCATCCGAAACCCTGATACTTCGAAAGAGATTGTCCATTTTGTTCACGAAGTGCATCCATCTTTCGCCGTAACCCTCTCAACTTTTTAGCACATGCTATGTGGGTGAAATGATGATACCATGCCAACTTTATACCTTTTCAGAGCTCATTTGTAGGGCTTTTCAATTTCAGGGTCATTTAGCTCAAAACAATCCGTCACTGCATGAAAAATAACAAATGAAGTCAGAAAGGGTTGAAAATTGATGATGTGGCTTTGAATGATTCATTTTGAACACACAAAAAGTCTGGAGTTCGAATAAGTTCAAGAAAATGAAATCCCTTTGTAACAGATGAGTTTTCTTCCAAAACCTTGATACTTCGAAAGAGATTGTCCATTTTGTTCACGAAGTGCATCCAGCTTTTGCCGGGACCCTCTCAACTTTTTAGCACATGCTATGTGGGTGAAATGATGATACCATGCCAACTTTCAACCTTTTTAGAGTTCATTTGTAGGGTTATTCAATTTCAGGGTCATTTAGCTCAAAACAATCAGTCACTACATGAAAAATAACAAATGAAGTCAGAAATGGTTGAAAATTGATGATGTGGCTTTGAATGGTTCATTTCGAACACCCAAAAAGTCTGGAGTTCAAATAAATTCAAGAAAATGAAATCCCTTTGTAACAGATGAGTTTTCGTCCGAAACCCTGATACCTCGAAAGAGATTGTCCATTTTGTTCACGAAGTGCATCCAGCTTTTGCCGTAACCCTCTCAACTTTTTAGCACATGCTATGTGGATGAAATGATGATACCATGCCAACTTTCAACCTTTTCAGAGCTCATTTGTAGGGCTTTTCAATTCAGGGTCATTTAGCTCAAAACAATCCGTCACTGCATGAAAGATAACAAATGAAGTCAGAAAGGGTTGAAAATTGATGATGTGGCTTTGAATGGTGCATTTTGAACACACTAAAAGTCTGGAGTTCAAATAAGTTCAAGAAAATAAAATCCCTTTGTAACAGATGAGTTTTCCTACGAAACCCTGATACTTCAAAAGAGATTGTCCATTTTGTTCACGAAGTGCATTCAGCTTTTGCCGGGACCCTCTCAACTTTTTAGCACATGCTATGTGGGTGAAATGATGATACCATGCCAACTTTCAACCATTTCAGAGTTCATTTGTAGGGTTTTTCAATTTCAGGTTCATTTGAAATGCTTTTGAATTTTAGGGTCCCACTAGTAGAAAATAGGGCTTTGGTTCAGGCTGGGTCAGCCCATTAGTTCCGGTTCAGTCCAAAACTGGGACCAAAGAGGGCACTGGTCCCGGTTCGTGAGGCCAGGGGCCTGTCGGGCCTCGTGGGGGCATTGGTCGCGGTTCGTCTGGCCCCTTTGGTCCTGGTTGGTGGGACGAACCGGGACCAATGGGCCTCGCTCCTGGCCCACCACCATTGGTCCCGGTTGGTGGCTTGAACCGGGACCACAGGCTGCCCTTTAGTCCCGGTTCATGCAACGAACCAGGACCAATGAGGTGCCTATATATACCCCTAGCCCGCGAGCAGAGCACTCCAGTGCTCTGTTTTTCTCTGGCTGGCGAGGGGAGGGCTTTGTGGTGCTCTAGCTCACCTCCTATGCACATGAGGTGTTTGATGAAATGCCCGAGCCACACTAGTTAAGCTTTCTCCTCTCGAAGCTCGACCTCAAAGCTCCATTTTTCTCGAGATTTGTCTAGGTTTAGCGGCCCGTCACGTCCCATTCCCGTCTTCACCGCCGTCGATCGCCCGCGCCGATCTCGTCGCCGGCACCACCGTGGTGAGCCTCTTGTTCTTATCTTCTTTCTGAAAGAAAAAAATTCTTACTTTAGATAGATACTTGTCTAATTTTCTTACTATTGTATTGCTTGTTATTGTATAGTGCGATGGTTTTGGTATCCGCCCCCGTCGGCCCTCGTCCTGTCTATGATTCAGATGTGGTATATATTATCTTTATAACTATTGGTTCATTTATTGTTTATGAAAATTATGCCGACCAACGTGACATAGATTTTATTTATCTAGGAGGTATGTGAACCGAAAATTCCAACCGACCCTATTGTCGAGAGGTTAAATTTAGTTGAAGAAGAAAACAATTTCTTGAAGGGAAAAAAATTTGAGGAGGAGAAGATGATATTGGAGTTGCATGTTGCGGATGTCGTCGATGATCACAAGATCAAGATGGATGCAATGCGCTTGAAGATTAGAAAGATTAGAAAATATGCCATTCATACCGAGGCTTGGTATCATTATGTCGTTGGATCAAGTGTTACCTTGGTTGCGATTATGATCGCATTTGTTTTCGCATTGAAATGTTTTACATAGTTTCAATGTATGGTTTAATTAATTAGATGCTCTCGAGAGCTATATGTTGTTAGATGAGAACTATGTATGTACTTTGGTTTTAATGTGATGATGAATTTCTATTAATTTGGTCACTTAATTATCTATTCATGATGTTCTGTAATAGTTTTTGACACACTTAATTATATATAATGCACGCAGATGAACCGGCAATGGATGTACGGTGACAGACACACCTCCGAGTACATTAAGGGCGTGCATGATTTTCTCGAAGTGGATGAGGCAAACAAGCAGAATGGCTTTATGTGTCGTCCATGCCCTAAATGTGGGAATACGAAGTCTTACTCTGACCGGAAAATCCTTCACACCCACCTGCTTTACAAGGGTTTCATGCCACACTATAATGTTTGGACGAGGCACGGAGAAATAGGGGTTATGATGGAAGACGACGAAGAAGAAGAGGACGATGACAACTATGTGCCCCCTGAATACGGTGATGCCGCAACGGGGGAAGCTGCTGAAAATCAAGAGGAACCAGACGATGTGCCCAATGATGCTACAACGGGGGAAGCTGCTGAAGATCAAGAGGAACCAGTGCCCAATGATGATGATCTCCGCTGGGTCATTGTCGATGCAAGGACGCAATGCGAAAGTCAAAAGGAGAAGCTGAAGTTTGATCGCATGTTAGAGGATCACAAAAAAGGGTTGTACCCCAATTGCGAAGATGACAACACAAAGCTCGCTACCGTACTGGAATTGCTGCAGTGGAAGGCAGAGAATGTTGTGCCTGACAAAGGATTTGAGAAGCTATTGAAAATATTGAAGAAGAAGCTTCCAAAGGATAACGAATTGCCCGACAGTACATACGCAGCAAAGAAGGTCGTATGCCCTCTAGGATTGGAGGTGCAGAAGATACATGCATGCCCTAATGACTGCATCCTCTACCGCGGTGCGTATAAGGATCTGAACGCATGTCCGGTATGTGGTGCATTGCGGTATAAGATCAGACGAGATGACCCTGGTGATGTTGACGGCGAGCCCCCCAGGAAGAGGGTTCACTATTAGGAAAAGGGCTATAGATGGAATGGCCACTAATGGCGCACCAGACATGTGGTGCGCCACTACTATATAGCAGTGGCGCACCATGTGCTGGTGCGCCATTAGTGTGAAAGACACTAATGGCGCACCAGACACACGGTGCGCCACTAGTAACAATTTTTTTTCCAAACATACTAATGGCGCACCAGGGCACAGTGACTAGTAATGGCGCACCGTCCTCATAGTGCGCCACTACTATATATTTTTTTTGCAAAACTATTAATGGCGCACCAATGTATAGTGCGCCATTACTAGTTTAAACTACTAATGGCGCACTGTTCCCTAGTGCGCCATTAGTGTATATTTCATGGACACTTGATCTCGATCCCCCTCCATCTCGATCGCTATCCCACCTCGCCAGATCCGGTCCCCCTCGCCGCCGAGCACCCCCCGCTCCACCGGCCGCCGCCGTCGACCCCCCGCACCCTCCCCCGCTCCACCGCCGCCGACGACCCACCGCACCATCCCTTGCTTCAACACCGCCGACGACCCACCGTACCCTCCCCTACTCCACCGCCGCCGACGACCCACCGCACCCTCCCCGGCCCGCTCCACTGTCACAAAAAATTATTACTGTTTCTATAAAAAATTATTACAGTTTCATATTCATATTCATTTTCTAAAAAATTATTAGATGTAACAAAAAATAATAATAAAAAATTACTAATGGCGCACCTCTGGCCGGTGCGCCATTGCTATATAAAAAAAAAAGATTACTAATGGCACACGGATCGTCGGTGCGCCTTTGCTATCTAAAAAAACATTCTAATGCTGCACCGCTTCGGGGTGCGCCATAAGTAAGTTTCCCCCTAGCTAATTCCTCCCTCTCCCTCGCCAGATCCCCTTCGTCCCTCTCCCTCGCCAGTAACTCCCCGACCCCCGCCGGACTCCACCCCCGCCGACCCCGCGCCCCCGCGCCCCCCACCACTGCAGCTCCCCCGCGCCGCTGCCCCCACGCCCCCACCACTGCAGCTCCCCCGCGCCGCCGCCCCCGCGCTGACCCGCGAAGCACGTGGCCGCCGGCCTCCCCACGACCAACCGAGGCGCCCAGGAGGACCGCCGCCGTCTTCCTCTTCGACTACGAGGACCCGGACGAGCTTGGACGCCCTCGAGCCATCCCTTCGACACCGCCGACCCCGACCCCGACCCCTCCGGCGACCGGCCGCGCCCGCCCAGGTCCCTCTCCTCCTTCCTCCTTCCTCCTTCTTGTCCAGCGCCCACCGCCCCGAGAGCATCTCCAGCAGCACCACCCCGCAGTTGTCCATCTTCCCCTTCTCTTCTACCCTTTCTAGTTTTCTCCTTTGTCTCCCGCATCTCATGCGTGCGTGTGTGCAGTTTGTCAGGAACAAGATCGCCAACGTCGAGGGGCTCCGGGAACTGACGAAGCTTCGCATACTCAACCTCTGCTTCGACCCCCTCCGGCCTCCAGTGTTCCAGGTCTCACGCCTCCACCCAAATTCACTTCTCTTTGTTTATCAAAATCCCTGCTCATTTTCCCCTGCACGAATCATATGCCGATGGCACCACTGTTAGCCCCATCTGATCCACCATTGCGTTGGGAGCCTGCAAAAGAAACACACAGATTTAGATAGACACCAACCTTCTGAACTGAAACTGAAGAAAGCAGTGGCATCCTTTCCACAAGTTGCATTCTCTTCTTTGATACACACTTGGGTACTGTGATAAGTGTCAACACCCAACAAACACGAAAAAGGAAGAAAATGAAAACAGTTACGCTCACGCTCCTACTACTACCCCACCTTGAAATCACATTTTGCTTTGTCAGAATACTTGAGTCTGGATGGATGTTGTGGTGTAACTAGGGAGGGGGAGGTGGCCTGGACTTGGGACTATCTTGTTCTACGCACTGCTATTTAAGAAGGTTTTAAGCATAAAAACTTTAGCTTTAAGAATGGTTGTGTTCTACTGGTGGTGTGGGGGGTTCAGTTTTGTAAAGTGACCAAGCTTCCCTCTCAAGCACCAAAGATTCTTGGCAATGGGGGCAAGAGCTCCTTTCCCTTTTTTTGCAGAAGTGACTTTAGTCATGTTAGTACTCCTAGCACATTGTTTGGTTTTGATGCCCATTTTCTTTTTCCCTTGTCACTGTATCAGTTTCAGAACAAGACAGTAAATCTAACTGTATTGATATGTTATTGTATATGTTAATATTTTTGTTTATAAATTTGGTCAAAGTTTGCAAAGCTTGACTTTGACCAAAACTAATATGGGGACTAAATAAAAACGGAGGGAGTACCACCTCTGGTTCTTATTACACGTACATTGTATTTTGATTTAAGGAAGTCTTCGAAAGCAGAGATTGACTCTTAAATTTTTTCCTGCAGTATATTGTTATTTACCACAAAATCAACATCGTATTAAACTAGTTTCAAGGACGAATCTATTGGTACAAATTTGACCATATGTATATGTACTTTGACTAATTGTTGGTCAAACTTTATGAAATTTCACCTCTCAAAATCAAAATATAACATCTAGTAAAAACAGAGGGATTACTTATTTTAAAATGAGGCACCAAAGAAACATAAATGCAAAGAACTGTAGATGGAATCATAGGAGCTGATCAACATTCGCCCCATCGCGCTGATCAACGTTCCTTTTAAGATTTGTGCTAAAGCTTGTACTTCGCGCTTAATTCCTATCGCTCATCGCACTGTTAGTCGCTCGCAATCTGCGTTCATTAGGGGTCGCCACATCCTCGAGGGCCCGCTGGCACTCCAGGAAGTGCTTCACGAGCTCAAACGTACGAACGAACCGGCTATCCTCCTCAAACTAGATTTCGAGAAAGCGTACGATCGCGTCAACTGGGACTTTTTGCGCCAAGTGCTCATTAGTCGGGGCTTCTCGGCTGTTTGGGTTCACCGTGTGATGCAGCTGGTCTCGGGGGGCCAGACTGCGATCTCGGTCAACGGAGAAGTAGGGCACTTCTTCCGGAACAAGCGGGGACTGCGTCAGGGCGACACGATGTCCCCCATCTTGTTTAATTTTGTCGTCGATGCGTTGGCGGCGATGTTGCGCAAAGCCACTGAGGCGGGCCACATCAAAGGTGTTTCCCACTTGCAGTACGCGGACGACACACTCCTGTTGTTCCAGCCAGACCTGCATAGCGTGGCCACGGTCAAAGCCATCCTTCTCAGCTTCGAGCTCATGTCCGGGCTGAAAATAAACTTCCACAAATGTGAAGTTCTGCCCATGGGCTTAGATGCTGCGGACGGTAGGCGTATTGCGGACTTGCTTAACTGCAAGGTAGGCAAGATGCCCTTTACGTACTTGGGCCTACCTCTTGACTCCAAGCGTATCCCGATTGAGGGTTGGGCTCCACTTTGGACTAAGGTTGGGGGGCGGGTGTGCCCGTGGCGCGGGAAATTCCTCTCGTCCGCGGCTAGGCTAGTGCTTACGAACTCGAGCCTATCCTCCCTGCCCATGTTCGCGATGGGCCTGTTCCTCCTGGCGGAAGGGGTACACTCTAAATTAGACACGCCGCGCTCCCGTTTCTTTTGGGAGGGGTCGGGCCCAAATCGCAATACCACCTAGTCAAGTGGGACGCTGTTTGCCGACCAAAGGTCTAGGAATCACCAACACGCGAATCCTAAACATTGCACTCATGTGCAAATGGATCTGGAAGATCTCCCAAGGGGCAACAGGTTTGTGGGTTGACATCCTTCGAGCCAAGTACTTCCCGAATGGTTCTTTCTTCCAAGGGGCGGCTCGGGGCTCTCCCTTCTGGAACGACCTTCAGACTGTACGCCAGGCCTTCGCCTTGGGTGCCAAGTTTTCCATTGGTGACAGCAGGTCTGTTCGGTTCTAGCTAGATCTTTGGGTTGGATCCCAACCGTTTTGGGTGCAATTCCAGGACCTTTACTCTCTCGCGGTAGACCCGGACCTCAAGGTGGCCTCGGCCTTGTCAACATCCCCTCCGGCGAGATGCATGAGCTCATTGGTCAGACTACGTTATCCACGCAAGCGGACACGGTGTCCTGGACCCTCACCGCGTCCGGCAAGTTCACAGTTCGATCGTTGTACCGGAGGCTGTGCCAGGGCCCAACCTTGCCAGCGGCAAACGGGCTGTGGAAATCGCGACTTCCGCTGAAAATCAAGGTGTTTTTCTGGCAACTGTTCAGAAACAGACTTCCCATCTCTAACAACATCGCCAAAAGGCAGGGGCTGGCGGCAGGTCTATGTGCGCTCTGTAACGTGGTAGAAGACGCGAACCATGTTTTCTTCCAGTGCCCGCTGGTGCGGTTTGCCTGGAGTGCTGTCCGAGAGGCGGCGGGCGTTGCCTGGGATCCTCGTTCGTCCAGTGAGCTCGCGCAAATCTTGAATTCGGTCCAGGGGAGTAGCAAGCGCGTATTGTGGGCATGCGTTGGCGCCCTTTTTTGGGCGCTATGGCTTACTCGGAATAAAATTGCTATCGAAAAGGTCTTCCCAACCCACCCAACTAATATCATCTTCAAATGCATCATCTTCCTGCAGCAGTGGAGTCCGTTGGCGAGGCGCAAGGATGTTGATCAGATGCAGCAAGCCCAAGACCGTCTGCGCCATGTCTACGAGAAGGCTAGGGAGCCTGCTGCTACTCCTTGAAGAGGAGTAGCCCTTTAGGTTGTGTGAGAGCCTGGGATGCTTGATGACTGGCCCTGGTGCCATGTAATTCTCTCGCTCTTTTGGCCGCCTAGAACTCTTAAACTTGATGCGTTAGTTTGGCCTGAGCTGTGTGCTCGTCATTATGTTCTGTTAAGGTTGACTTGATGGTACACTGCCTGTTGTGGGCTTTATTAATTTAAAGCCGGACGCTTCTAGCGTCTTCGTTTAAAAAAAAAGAACATATGTAGTTATGCCTCTCATCCACATTAACAGTATATACCTATACATGGCATGACAAATTATATTGTTCGTCCTTTGTCTTTGTACATGTCCTAGATTCATAAAAAAATTGTAAGTATCTGGGAAGGATGCACCACTTGGAGCATAAGTATTAGGATGACTTGTTCAAACTAGTATGTGCCTGCCATTGTTAGGCATGCTTGAAGTTAGTGCGACTGACTGACTGACTGGCTAGGTTAGTATTATATAGTTCATGTCCTTATCAGGTAGGAGTATCAATCTTAAAGTTAGTTAACGATGACTGACTGGCTGGGGATGTCCAGGACTCTGTTAATCTGTTTACTTCCTAGCCTTCTTCTCCGAGACAATGACTAATGTCTCGAGAAACTTGACATGAACGTTAACTAATCCGCAAGCAAATGACCTTGACTAATGTTGCTAAGCACTACTGTGGTGTTTCAAAACATGGAGAGATAAAGTAAGTGATCATGGTACATGTGTTAAAAATAGAATAATTAATCATGCTACAGGGTACAACAAGTCTATTCAATGTACGGATACTAAGTGATTGTGCAAAATAAGTGGCCTTGACGTTAGCACATGCCTCATGGATGATGCATTGCTATTGCCTCGCATACCATATATATATCACTCCTCGCAGCTAATGAAGCAAGCGAAACACAGTAGTTAACACTGAAGTTCAAGTCATATCCATACGTATCACGCAAGGGAGAAAATGGCCGGCGAAGACAAGCTGAAGCTGTTGGGTACGTGGGCGAGCCCCTGGGCTTCCAGGGTGAAACTCGCGCTCCACCTCAAAGGCTTGAGCTATGAGAACGTCGAGCAGGACCTTCACCACAAGAGCGACCTCCTCCTCACATCCAACCCGGTGCACAAGAAGGTGCCCGTGCTCATCCACAACGGCAAGCCAATCTGTGAGTCGGTCGTCATTCTAGAGTACATTGATGATGCCTATGGTACCGAAGGCCCCTTCCTCCACTAGTAGAAAAAGAGGCTTCCATACGCCCCCATTAGTCCCCAAAACAATCGAACCGCGACAAAAGGGGCCTTTAGTCGCGGTTCGGGAGGAGACCCGCGACCAACTATCTGGGCCCAGCGCGCTCGGTCGACAGCTGGCGGACGGGAGGGGCTTTAGTCCCGGTTGGCCTGGCCAACCGGGACTAAAGGTCCCCGAAGGCCTTTAGTCGCGGTTGGCCAGGCCAACCGGGACTAAAGGCCCATCCAGCTGGCGGACGGGAGGGGCTTTAGTCCCGGTTGGCCTGGCCAACCGGGACTAAAGGTCCCCGAAGGCCTTTAGTCGCGGTTGGCCAGGCCAACCGGGACTAAAGGCCCATCCCTATATATAGGACTCAGCTCACTTCACTTCACTCAGCTCACTTCACAATTTTCAGAAGGGGGTGGTGGGTTTGCTTTTGGTTCCTCCTATGCACACAAGGTGTTCGATGAAATGCCCGAGAGCCTGAAACAAACATGATATGAAGTGTCCGAGCCACACTTGAGCTTTCTCATTTATTTTTCCTCCGCGATCGCGGTTAGCAACTTGAACCTTTCATGTATCATTGATAAAATATGCATGTGTAGTTCATTGTTTAATTTGTATTATTTCTAGCTAGTTAGTTTAACAAATGCATGATGGTTAATTATATAGTTTATATAATAATAATGCAGATGAATCGGCAATGGATGTACGGTCCCCGACTCTCCGGCGAGTTCACTACGGGTTTGAAAGATTTCCTCGTAGTGGCAAATGCGAACAAGCAGCAAGGTTTTATTATCTGTCCATGTGCTGTCTGTAAGAATCAGAAGGGTTACTCCTCCTCAAGAGACGTTCACATGCACCTGCTTCGGCACGGTTTCATACCAAGCTATAATTGTTGGACCAAGCATGGAGAAAGAGGGGTTAGAATGGAAGAAGATGAAGAAGGGGATGATATCGATGACAACTATCATGATCATTTCGGTGATACTTTCATGGAGGATGATGCTGAAGGTGGGGAAGGGTTAGGTGAAGGTGAAGAAGAGGCACATGATGAGCCCGCTGATGATCTTGGTCGGACCATTGCTGATGCACGGAGACGCTGCGAAACTGACAAGGATAGGGAGAATTTGGATCGCATGTTAGAGGATCACAAAAAGTCGTTGTATCCAGGATGCGATAATAGTCTGAAAAAGCTGGGCTGCACACTGGATTTGCTAAAATGGAAGGCACAGGAAGGTGTAGGTGACTCATCATTTGAAAATTTGCTGAAAATGTTGAAGAATATGTTTCCGAAGAATAACGAGTTGCCCGCCAGTACGTACGAAGCAAAGAAGGTTGTCTGCCCTCTAGGTTTAGAGGTTCTGAAGATACATGCATGCATTAACGACTGCATCCTCTACCGCGGTGAATACTAGAATTTGAATGAATGCCCTGTATGCACTGCATTGCGTTATAAGATCAGAGGCGATGACCCTGGTGACGATGTTGAGGGCGAGAAACCCAGGAAGAGGGTTCCCGCCAAGGTGATGTGGTATGCTCCTATAATACCACTGTTGAAACGTCTGTTCATGAACAAAAAGCATGCCAAGTCGTTGCGATGGCACAAAGAGGACCGTAAGTCCGACGGGGAGTTGAGACACCCCGCTGATGGAACGCAATGGAGAAAGATCGACAGAGTGTTCAAAGATTTTGCAGCTGACGCAAGGAACATAAGATTTGGTCTAAGTACTGATGGCATGAATCCTTTTGGCGAGCAGAGCTCCAGCCATAGCACCTGGCCCGTGACTCTATGCATCTACAACCTTCCTCCTTGGTTGTGCATGAAGCGGAAGTTCATTATGATGCCAGTGCTCATCCAAGGTCCAAAACAACCCGGGAACGACATCGATGTGTACCTAAGGCCATTAGTTGATGAACTTTTACAGTTGTGGGCCAGACCTGGTGTACGTGTCTGGGATGAGCACAAAGGAGAGGAATTTGACCTACGAGCGTTGCTTTTTGTAACCATCAACGATTGGCCTGCTCTCAGTAACCTTTCGGGACAGACAAATAAGGGATACAATGCATGCACGCACTGCTTACATGAGACTGAAAGTGTACGTTTGGTTAATTGTAAGAAGAACGTGTACCTGGGTCATCGTCGATTTCTTCCCCGAAATCATAACGTAAGAAAGAAAGGCAAGCATTTCAACGGCAAGGCAGATCACCGGCCGAAGCCTGCGGAACGTACTGGTGCTGAGATATTTGATATGGTCAAGGATTTGAAAGTCATCTTTGGAAAGGGTCCTGGCGGACAATCAGTTCCGCGGGGAGTTGACGGGCACGCACCCATGTGGAAGAAGAAATCTATATTTTGGGATCTAGAATATTGGAAAGTCCTAGATGTCTGCTCTGCAATCGACGTGATGCATGTTACGAAGAATATTTGCGTGAACCTGCTAAGCTTCTTGGGCGTGTATGGGAAGACAAATGATACAAAGGAAGCACGGCAGGACCAGCAACTTTTGAAAGACCCAGATGACCGGCATCCGGAATGGTTTCAAGGTCGTGCCAACTACGCTCTTACCAAAGAAGAGAAGGTCATTTTTTTTGAATGCCTGAGCAGTATGAAGGTCCCGTCTGGCTTCTCGTCGAATATAAAGGGAATAATAAACATGGCGGAGAAAAAGTTCCAAAACCTGAAGTCTCACGACTGCCACGTGATTATGACGCAATTGCTTCCGATTGCTTTGAGGGGGCTCCTACCGGAAAATGTTCGAGTAGCCATTGTGAAGCTTTGTGCATTCCTCAATGCAATCTCTCAGAAGGTAATCAATCCAGAAGATCTACCACGGTTACAGAACGATGTGGTCCAATGCCTTGTCAGTTTCGAGTTGGTGTTCCCACCATCCTTCTTCGATATTATGACGCACCTCCTGCTCCACCTAGTCGAAGAGATTTCCATTCTCGGTCCTGTATTTCTACACAATATGTTCCCCTTTGAGAGGTTCATGGGAGTATTAAAGAAATATGTTCGTAACCCTGCTAGGCCAGAAGGAAGCATCGTCAAGGGCTATGGAAATGAGGAGGTAATTGAGTTCTGTATT
This sequence comes from Triticum aestivum, assembly GCF_018294505.1. Lineage (NCBI taxonomy): Eukaryota > Viridiplantae > Streptophyta > Magnoliopsida > Poales > Poaceae > Triticum > Triticum aestivum. The sequence continues at coordinate 8,169,630 of NC_057796.1, forward strand.
GACTATGTTCCTGACCTTAAGCCGATTGGTATTCCTTAATCGCGGCACGAGGGCAGACTAAGTGGAAAAGGCAAGATCGGAAGGAAATCCACGATATGTATGGACGGTCATTCTATGACTGAAGCACACCACACAGTTCTGCAAAATTCCAACTTTGTGGCTCTGTACTTCAAGCAACACAAGAATATTTTACGCTCGGACAACCCGGGGAAGCCTGAATCCTGGATTAGAAAGGCCCACATGGAGACTTTCGGCAGTTGGTTGTGAAAACATTTAATGAATGACAATGATGTTGGAGATCAGCTGTACATGTTGGCCAAGAAACCATCTTCGACTATAATGATTTTCCAAGGGTACGAGATAAATGGGAATACATTTTACACCATCGCCCAAGATAAAAAGAGCACCAACCAAAACAGTGGTGTCCGCTTTGATGCAGCAACCGAGAATGGGCGAAAGGTCACATATTATGGTTACATAGAGGAGATATGGGAACTTGACTATGGACCCTCCTTTAAGGTCCCTTTGTTCCGGTGCAAATGGTTCAAGCTAACAGGAGGTGGGGTAAAGGTGGACGAGCAATACGGAATGACAATGGTGGATTTCAACAATCTTGGTTACCTTGACAAACCATTCGTCCTTGCGAAAGATGTCGCTCAGGTTTTTTATTTGAAGGACATGAGTAGCAAACCGAGGAAACGGAAAGATAAGAAAACGATCAGTACATCATGCGATGATCCAAAGCGCCACATTGTTCTTTCAGGGAAAAGAAACATCGTGGGAGTGGAGGACAAGACAGACATGTCAGAAGATTATAATATGTTTGGTGAAATTCCGCCCTTCAAAGTGAACACTGACCCAAGCATTAAGTTAAATGATGAGGATGCTCCATGGATACGGCACAATCGTAAGCAAGCAGGGACACAAGGGAAGAATTGATGTGTAATAATGTATTGTACCAAACTTTGTATTTGGTCGATGAACTGAATGATGTATCAAACCTTTTGTCAAACCATCAAGGGATCGATGAACTGAATTTTTTGATATATTATTTGTATTTTTAAGATTTTAAAATGAATTAGTTTTATTTTTCTCATTTTTTTGATATATAATTGTATTTTTAAGATTTTAAAATGAATTAGTTTTATTTTTCTGATTTTCTTGATATATTATTTGTATTTTTAAGATTTTAAAATGAATTAGTTTTATTTTTCTGATTTTTTGATATATAATTGTATTTTTAAGATTTTGAAATGAATTAGTTTTATTTTTCTGATTTTTTGATATATTATTTGTATTTTCAAGATTTTAAAATGAATTATTTTTATTTTTCTGATATTTTTGATATATTATTTGTAGTTTTAAGATTTTAAAATGAATTAGTTTTATTTTTCTGATTTTTTTGATATATAATTGTATTTTTAAGATTTTAAAATGAATTAGTTTTATTTTTCTGATTTTTTTGATATATAATTGTATTTTTAAGATTTTAAAATAAATTAGTTTTATTTTCTGATTTTTTTGATATATTATTTGTATTTTCAAGATTTTAAAATGAATTAGTTTTATTTTTCTGATTTTTTTGATATATAATTGTATTTTTAAGATTTTAAAATGAATTAGTTTTATTTTATATGAAAAAGGACCTTTAGTCCCGGTTCGGGAGGCGGACCGCGACTAAAGGGTACCCTTTAGTCGCGGTTGTTGTCCCCAACTGCGACTAAAGGCTCTTTCTGCGCGGCAACGAAAGCGGCGCCAAAACCCTTTAGTCCCGGTTGGGGAGGCGGACCGCGACTAAAGGTACCCTTTAGTCGCGGTTGGTGTGGCCAACCGCGACTAAAGGGTACCTTTAGTCGCGGTCCGCCTCCCCAACCGGGACTAAAGGTATGTCTATATATATTGCACTTAGCAGTTTCCGCCACTTTCCATTCTCCTATCTCGACGCCGAAGCCCTGCCCCGACGCCGATCGACGCCGAAGCCCTGCTTCGACGCCGACGCCGACGCCGAAGCCCTGCCCCGACGCCGACGCCGACGCCGAAGCCCTGCGCGCCGTCGCCCCCGTCCCCAGTGAGCGCCGCCGCCGCCCGTGCCCTGCCCTTAGCGCTCCGCCGCCGCCGCAGCGTGCCCCTGCCCTTGCCCGCCGCCCGCCGCCCGACGCCGTGCCGCCCGCCGCCCGACGCCCCTGCCTGCCGTCCTCCGCGCGCCTCCCGCCGCCGGAAAAGGAAGAAGAAGAAAGAAAAAGGAAGAAGAAGAAAGAAAAAGGAAGAAGAAGAAGAAGAAAAGGGAAGAAGAAAACAAAAGAAAAACAAAAAAAAGGAAGAAAAAAAGAAAATAAAATAAAAAGGAAGAAGAAAGAAAAAAGAAAACAAAAGAAAAACAAACAGAAGAAAAAAACAGAAGAAAAAAGGAAAAAGGAAGAAGAAGAAAGAAAAAGGAAGAAGAAGAAGAAAAAAGGAAGAAGAAAACAAAAGAAAAACAGAAGAAAAACAAGAAAAAGGAAGAAAAAAGGAAAAAGGAAGAAAAAAAAAGAAAACAAAAGAAAAAGGAAGAAGAAAGAGAAAAGAAAACAAAAGAAAATAGAAGAAAAACAAACAGAAGAAAAAAGAAAAAAGGAAGAAGAAGAAAGAAAAAGGAAGAAGAAGAAGAAAAAAGGAAGAAGAAAACAGAAGAAAAACAAGAAAAAAGAAGAAAAAAGGAAAAAGGAAGAAAAAAAGAAAACAAAAGAAAAAGGAAGAACAAAGAAAAAAGGAAACAAAAGAAAACAGAAGAAAAACAAACAGAAGAAAAAAATTGAAGAAAAGAGGAAAAAGGAAAAAAGGAAGAAAAACAAAAGAAAACAAAAGAAAACAGAAGAAAAAGGAAGAAAAAAGAAAAGGAAGAAGAAGAAGAAAAAGGAAGAAGAAACAAAAAGGAAGAAGAAAAGGAAGAAATGTTAAATGAAGAAAAAAGAAGAAAAAGGAAGAAGAAAGAAACCAAATGAAAACCAAAAAGAAAAACAAAGAAAAAACAGAAGAAAACAAAGAAAAACAAAAGAAAAACAAAGAAAACAAAACAAAGAAAAACAAAGAAAAACAAAAGAAAACAAAGAAAAACAAAAGAAAAACAAAGAAAACAAAACAAAACAAAAGAAAAACAAAAGAAAAGAAAACAAAACAAAAACAAAACAAAACAAAAGAAAAGGAAAAACAAAATAAGAAAAGGAAGAAGAAAAGGAAGAAGAAAAGGAAAAAGAAAAGGAAGAAGAAAAGGAAAAAGAAAAGGAAAAAGAACAGGAAAAAGAAAAGGAAAACAAAATACTTGGCAGTGCTCAATAATCTTATTTTTTAATTCCTCCTCCTCTATGTCCCCTTAATCTTATTTTTTTAATTCCTTTATACTTAAAGAATTTTTACTACATGCAGGAGTGACATATGACGGACGATAGAGCCGAGCCGCTTAGGGATCCGGAGGCTGAACGTTATTTAATGGGCATCATCAACAACGAGATTCCTTATGTGCCGGGCTCAGAATATGAGCAAGAAGAGGATGTAGTCTCTTCTTTTCTGAACCTTGACGGTGGAACAGAGATTGTCGATGATCAAGAAGGAGAAGGAACGGACATTGTCGACGGAGGTCAACCGTCAACAAACGACGATCTCGAATTGCAAGTAGCAACCACCTCCGGCGAGGTATATATATACATTGAGCCTCTCGTGATACAAACTTACTGAAATGTGAATACATATGTATTAACGCGCGCGACTCTCTTTCTTTTTTTAGCCCTCCGGATCGAGTACGACAAAGTGTGGCAAATCCAAGGCGATGAAAACAGGAGAAACATATGCCATTGAGTTTGTCAGTGAAACCGGCAAGCCCCTACAGCACACCTCAAAGTTTATCAACCAATGCGGAGTCGTTGTTAGAGACAACGTCCCGATCACCGTCCAGGAATGGAAGGAACCAAAGAAGGCACGTCTTGGTTTCAGTTTTGTCGACAAGAGAACGAAAAAGGATTGCTGGAGAAAGCTTATGGAACATTTCATTCTACCTCCGGAATACAACAAAGTCGATGAATTCGGTAACGAGGTTCCGGGTGGACGTCAGAGGAGGAGGCTAGTTAAAGAGTTCGCTCTTCAGAAGATGGGCGAAGCATTCCGGAACTTCAAGAAAAATTTAACCCGTGACTATGTCAACAAGGGCAAGACTCCGGATTTCAATGGACAACACGAGAAACTGAAAGATGATTGGCCAGAATTTGTGAGGCAAAAGCAATCGGAGCATTTCAAGGAAATATCGAAAAAAATAAGGATAATGCGAATAAGAAAAAGTTCCATCATATTATGGGGCCAGGAGGATACCGCCTTTCGGAGCCTAGGTGGCAGAAGATGGAGGAGGACCTGAGGGTGCGAGGAATCCCTCTAGGTACAGAGGGATGGGACCCAAGGGCCAAAAGCTGGTGGTACGGGCATGGGGGATCGCTAGACCCGGAGACAGGGGTGTGTGTTCACCGGCAGAGACAGTTTGCTCCCACCCAAGCCCTTATTGACGCAATGACCCAAGCTCAAGAGGGCTTGATCAAGTTCAACAGAGAGAAAGACGCACTGACAACAGCCCTCGGGAATGATGAACACGGAGGACGTGTACGAGGCAAAGGCAAAGTTCCGTGGAAAGTAGGGTTTTCCCAGGACAATGACCCGTACTGTTACAGAAGCCGTAAGAGAAAGACGAACCGGGATGCAGATCTTATGACGAAGTTTGCATCGGAACTCCATGAGTTGAAGCAGACCGTGCATGAACTAGTAAAAGAAAAATCGGCTGCAGGGCCGCATGAAGATCATGAAGCGGATCGCGGAAGCCAGCAGCGGAGAAGCAGCGTGGCTTCCACGGATGCCCCGCCTGGTGCTAGTGCACCGATGATCGAGATTCGTGCACCGGAGCCTCACTACCCCGTGGATGATGTAAAGGAGATGAAAGAATGTGATCTGCATTATCCCGTGGGGAACGTTTCCACGAAGGTAGCTAGCGGCAGTGCTTTACCCTGTACACCTGGAGCACTCCACCACAACAACCCCATTGCATATGGCTATGCTCGTGTCACGGTGGAAGACATAGTCCAAGGGTTTGAGGACCTGGAGATTGACAAAGCTACACCCGAAGGGGAGTGAAGACTTGGAGATGTCAAGCGCCAGATCATTCTATGGAAAAAGAAGTACATAGTGTTTCCAGGCGAGGCGCCAAGGCTAGCAAGTCCACCCCCCTCCGATGGTGGTGGTGGTGGCGGTGGTGGTGGTCGTGGTGGTTCACCTACACCTCCTTCACGCCATTCGACGCCGTCCCCCGATCCACAACCTCCGGCGGGTACGACGCCCCCCCAATCCACCTCCGGCGAAGAAACAGAAGCAGGCGGACAGCAAGGAAACCCGCTCCTGGACTATTAACCCGGACCCTTATGTACCTAAGACCACAAGGGTACCGGAGCCATCACTGAAGCCTCTCCTCCCAAGGCCTTGGGAACTTAGTGAAGCTGAAACCAAATTGGCCGCGTCTGCTGATTATGAGAAATGGAAGGCGGATATGAAGGCGATAAAGAGCCTGAGCCCAAGCAAGTATTCACAGAGAAGCAAAAGAAGTGGGCTAAGGATTTTTTGACGACACCGTCCCAAGCCGAGCTGAATATGCCTGACGACTATGGACATAAACTTCGTAGGCAAGCAAAAATATTGAAGGAGGAGAAAGAAGAAAGTAAAAAAAGCGGGAAACAAGTAGACCAGCTCGGGATGCAGAAGAAACAATCGATCCCCCCGCTCATAGTGAAAGCCGGTCCGGAAGAGGACCCCGAGATCATAGCAGCTGCGGCAGCACTTGGATTGACTGTAGCGAGTGCCATGAAACAAGCGTCCGAGATGGGTTTGACTCTTCGTGCCTTCTTAGGCCTTGAGGATGCGCCAGTATGTGAGATAGCATTACAATATGTGCGGAATGGGCCTCTCGTCGAGCCTGCGCGGGAAAAGAGTCTACCACCACAAATGCGAAATCTGCTACGTTGGTACAAGCAATTCATAACATGGGCCGACAAAGAATATGTTTATGCGGATGTTACAGATGAGCATCACACCAAACCGTACTCTGTACAAGTTCATATGAGTGAATTGTTCCAGCTGTTCAATCTGCGCGACCTCGACAAATCTATGCTGAGTTGCTACGTTCTGTAAGTGATTTATTTCTACCTCATCTCGTTCTTCATTGCATGCACTATATATATATATATATATTGTCCTAACTATATTGTTGCGTACGCTATTATGCAGATTGAAGATTTGGGAATGCAAAATAAGAAACATCCATGATGTTGGGTTCATTGACCCACATATCGTTAATGGACATGTGTTACAACATCACCCTGAAGACGTGGAGAAAGACTTGTACAAGTTTCTTAGAAAGCATCAACTCAAAAGTCATATTCTATTTCCTTACCATTTTGGGTGAGTGTTTCTCTCTTGTGCCCATTCTCTTTTGTTTACTCCATGCATGGTATGTCTAATCGATGAGTTATGCATGACTGTGCATGTAACGTGTCCGCAGGTTCCACTGGATTCTGCTAAATATTGAACTTCACACCTCCAGAGTTCTAATCATGGACTCTATGGATTCGGATCCAAAGCGTTGGGCCGACATGAGAAAAATGCTGCAAAAGTAATTATTTTCAATCATTTGAGCTCTATATCGATCGGTCTCTTTCGTTCATTTCCTAATATCAAGTAACTAATAACTCCCTTGTTCATTTAATTTTCTTTGCCCTGTAGGGTTTGGAGACGGTTCTCAGAAGAAATTGTCGGTGAATTCAAACATGACCTAGATTTCAGAAGGTTAGTTAATGTGGATAAGCAGCCACCGGGGACCAATCTATGTGGATACTATGTTTGTGAGAACATCCGGAGACACACCTCTGAGCGCAAGGCATCGGATAGCGTGCGGAATGCGACGGATAACTTGCGGAGGAGGCTTAGTCCAGAAGCTCGCTTCCGACCAATTCAAGAAGAATTAGCAGGATTTTTCATGAGGGAAGTCATCAATCCTAAAGGAGAACACTATTCCGAGGACGAAGAAATTTATATGCATACCCGAGATTGAAACTTGTTCGAAGTTGTATATGGTCATCCATCCTAATTGTGTATGGAAACTTGTTCGAAGTTGTATATGGTCACCCGAGATTGAAAATATATTATATATTCCTCTTGAATTCTTCTTGTTTGAAATTTCATATGCATGTATATAGTAGTGTAGAATATGTGTATTGAAACTTCATCAAAATTAAAATAAAACACAAAATAAAATATAAAAGAAATAAAACTCCAAATTAAAAAGAAACCAGGTTTAGGGGGGCTAAAACCCTAAACCTGTGGAGGAGGCCTTTAGTCCCGGTTGGCCACGAGAACCGGGACTAAAGGTCCTCCGCCCCGACGGACCACTGGCGCCCACGTGGACGGGCCTTTAGTCCCGGTCAGCCACAAGAACCGGGACTAAAGCCTTTAGTCGCGGTCTGTAAGAGGCGCGACTAAAGGGGGGGTCTTTAGTCGCGCATATTTAGTCCCGGTTGCACAGCCGGGACTAAAGGCAGTTGCGAACCGGGACTAAAGGGCTTTTTTCTACCAGTGCTCCTGCCCGTTGACCCCTATGAGCGTGCCATTGCTCGGTTCTGGGTAGACTACATTGACAGCAAGGTTTACTCTTATAGTGTTTTGTGTTGTTGATTTCACATCTGTGTATGTGGTGAGCTGATTAATGATGCTACTTGGTGCATGCAGCTGGTCATCCCGTGGAAAGTGGCCTTCACAGCCAACAGAGAGGAGGAGAAAACTGAAGGGATAAAGCAGATGCTGGCGGGGGTGAAGACGCTAGAGGGTGCTCTGAAGGAATGCCCCAACGGGAAGCCCTTTTTCGGTGGTGATAGCGTTGGATACGTGGACATTGCACTGGGCGGTCTCTTGGCATTTTTGCAGGGGACTGAAGAGCTATGTGGTACCAAGCTCTTTGACATCACCGACACCCCACTTCTGATAGCGTGGGTGCAGAGCTTCATCGCGCTGGACGCTGCAAAGGCGGCGCTGCCGGACGTCGACAAGTTGGTTGAGTTCGCAAAGATTAGGCGGGCCCAAATTGCTGCTTCTATCAAGAACTGAACTAAGCGGTTACCCAATTGGTTCAGATCGGAGAATAATAATTATAGTTATGTTTGTTGAAGTATATGTGCTGTGTAGCTATGCATTATCTCTCATTGGTGTCTCTCGCACAGCTCATGTATGCAATACTCTACCGAATAAGAAAGATGCAATGATCTTTTGGTTACAATATCTTCTTTCTTTTCAATATTATTCTATTTTCATGGAGATCGAGGACTCTGGACCAAGAGCACGTTCTTCTTTGTTGGATGGACCAAGAACACGTCCACAAAGGATCTGACAGTTCACAACTTGAGATTCACAAGAAACATGCCCTGATATATAGCTCCTTTGTGGCGACTGACAAGTTCTCGACGGAAGGAGCTAAAGCATGCATTCTTCTGCTTTAATTCCTGCACGCACATGTGAATTAATTTCCAACATTTTCTCTCCTCTTAAGAATTGACTGAACCATAAGAAAACTTGCATTGCGTATGAATTATACTACTCCCTTCGTCTTAAAATAAGTGTCTTAACTTTAGTATAATTTTGTACTAGAGTTAGTACAAAGTTGAGAAAATTATTTTGAGACGGAGGGAGTACTTGTTAAAGAAAGCATGCACCAAACCCTAAAAAAAAGGATGCACCCTGACATGTGTGCCAAGAATTAGTCGTCCATGCATTTGTACAAGGGTGGCTTACAGTTTTTTACTTTGAGTCAAATCTAGACTTGGATGCTTATTTGTTTGGGCGTAAATATTGTCAAACTTTTTGGATTTTACTCTAACTGCACATTTGGCTGGTTTAGTTTCAAATATCATATTGGTAAAGCACAGAAACTGTTGGCGCTGCCTCTCCTCGCAGCGCCGCTCTTCTTCTTCGTCTCACACAACTCTCTCCTCTCTCTTTCATGGTTCCTCTCAAGAACACTCTGATGAACTCTACACACACACGCAACCAAGGAGAATACCAGCTGGTGCTTTGCCGAGAGGCTCTCCTCCTTGGTGGAACAAGAGACTACATTGTGTATTTTCTCAGCCCTCACGGCCTCACTTTTCTCATTCATTGGCTGAACTTATATACACACAGGGAGCTACCATCACGCACCACTCGGCAGCCACATCTGGCCACTAACTCCAAGTCTCTAGGCACGACTCATGCCCACTACCTCCATGCACGCATGCACTCACACCGGCCATCACACTTGACTTGGCCAACACTTGCACATGCACTAACTAACTCATGCACTAACCTTGGTACCAACGGCTAACCTGGTCTTCCTCTCCTAGAATCACTCTAGCTACCCGGCCACTAATTAGCCCAAGCAAACTACATGCACCTATGACTATCGGACTATCCGGCTCAACCGGCTCGACGTATAGCTTGTCATGCTCCAACACTATCACGCCATGCCACTTCTCATGGCATCGCCGTTTCACACGGCACCGTCGGCATCTCGTCGCTCTCGCCCCACAGAAACCCAATCCCTAGTAGAGAAATGCCACTCAAAATTAAGATCTACTGAATACTAATCACAGTACAAACGTTGGGTACCTGATTTTGGTTCAAACTATAATAGGGGAAGTATTTATCCATCTCACGTACAAAATTTTCAGAATGTGTTTCTGTTTAACTGGATATAGAAGCCTGTAATAGGATTAACTGATGTACCCGTTCCGAAGCATACTAATGTCTCTGCTTCGATACTCTAACATCACATGAGTAAATTGCATAAAACCACCACTTTGAGGGCTAGGTTTGCGAAAAACACTAGGATACAGTTTCTCTGCAGAAAGCACCACGTCTAGCGTAATTCTTTTGCAAAAACCACTGATCAGCGGATCGGGCCGCGTTAAGTGAGTTTATGACAGTTGGGGCCCATTTTTTGCCTACGTGGCATAACATTTCGTGCCACATCAGTGTTAATCTAAATTTACAAACGAGTCCTTAGATTTTACACAGACACCCCTAAATAAAAAAACATAAACGCAATCCCCTCCCCAGGCGCATCAACCCCGACGCTGGCCCTCCGCCCCTCCTGCGCCTTCTCGCGCTCGCCGGCGAGCGACGACGACCGTGCCTCACCGCCATCCCCTCCCAAGGCGCATCAACCCCGACGCCGGCCCTCCATCCCGCCTCCCTGCTTCCTCGCGCTGGGCCCCGAGCGCCTCACCACCGGAGCTTCGGCGAGCCAACGCCGATGACCACCAGGACCCCGACGCCACCAGATCTGGCCGGCCTCCGCCGCCCTTGCTCGTTCCCGGCCGGATCCCGCTGGTAGAGCCCCGTCCCTGCCGCCTCCTCTACATCGACCGCCGCCTGTGGCCTCCTCTGCCTCGTCTTGTTCTGGATCGAAGAGAGCGACGACCCGATCCATCGTCCTGTTCTGGGGTCGCGCTCATGGAGGCTTGGGGCGGCAGATGAACCTCGCCGGCGTCGAGGTCGAACAGCTCCTCGGCCAGCAGGCGGCAAGGGGAGGGCCACGGGAGGCGTCCTCTGCCTCGTCCTCTACCTCGGTGCAGCAACGGCGACGGCGGCCTCTGCCTCGTCTGGGGTTGGAATGGGGGCTGCCAAGGTTGGAACGGGTAGTGGCCGTGGTCAGGAGGGGCGACGGCGGTCGGGGTCAGGATGGGGGCCGCCGAGGTTGGAATAGGTGGTGGCCGGGGTCGGGAGGGGCGACGGCGGTCGGGGTCGGGATGGGCCTGCGACAAATTTGTTTGGTAAGGAGAGAAATTTGGGGGGCTTTTTCGCATGAAACCGAAACTGTTATGCCACGTAGGCGAAAAATGGGCCCCACATGTCATAAACTCACTTAACGCGGCCCGATCCGCCGATCAGTGGTTTTAGGAAAAGAATTACGCAAGACATGGTGCTTTCTGCAGAGAAACTGTATCCTAGTGTTTTTTGCAAACCTAGCCCTTAAAGTGGTGGTTTTATGCAATTTACTCAACATCACATACACATACTCTAAGGTATTTTTATGAAAACTATACTACAGGTACTTGATTGTAATTGATGATATATGGCATATGTCAACATGGAATTTTTTTTGGAATGCATTTTTGTCAAGAGCAGTCGTGGCAGTAGAGTAATGAGAACAAGACGTAAATATGATGTAGCAAAATCATGGTGCTCTTATTACACGAATCTTGTCTACAAAATCAAACCACTTATAGCTATACTTTGACCTTCCATTCCATCTAAGAATTTGCCTACTGTAATTGGATCCAAAGGAAGAAGCTAGTCCATAGATGGATTTCTGAGTGTTTTATCCATGACAAAGACGGAAAGATCTTGTTGAATTAGGAGATGCATATTTCCATGAGCTTGTTAACGGAAGTGTAATACATCCGGTGAACTTAAGTTACAATGGTAACATATCATGTTAGGTTGGGGGAGGGGGACAACTGCCTCCCCTCCCCCCCCCCCCCCCCCCCCCCCCCCCCCCCCCCCCCCCCCCCCCCTTGCGCAGCCAAGCATAATTGCTGAAGCATTTTTATAGATGCTTAAATTAAGGAGAGTGCAGTCATTTAACATGTCTGAAAAAAAGAACTCCTCTACATTGTTAAACAATAAAGCAATGGTTGATCATAAGATGCCGACTCTCTCTGAGGGAAATGAGGATCAAGGAATTATCAAGAAATTGGACTTATCAGATGCTTGATCACTTAGTGTCTTTATGCCTACCAATCAACCGCCTTCCCTTGTGAAGTCAGATGCTTTGCATGCGGTAGGCCTTAGCTGTTGTGAAGGATTGGGAAATCATCATGCCAAAGATATTAGAAGACTTATTCAGTTGAGACACATGAACATAGATGAGATGCTTGCTACAGATTCCACAAATTTCTCCGTGCTACTTAAATCAGTTAGTCAGCTAAAAATCTGGTAACATTTCAGTAAAGGAGAAAAAAGCCCGTAGTAAACAAGCCCACTAGCAGCCATATATTGGCAACGCAGCCTCCTACCTAATCTCCTGAGATGCGTCTTTCGTCCGTGATTGGCCTGCAGTTGGTTGGATTAGACGCTGCTGCGGCCGCCGTGTGCCCTTGCCGCTATCTTCCGTTGATCTCCTTGCCCTACTGCTCATGATCTGATTCATACGGCCACTCGGTGGCTCGACAACGCAACCTACTTCATTGTTTCTGCCGACGAATTAGCAGGTTAACACATCACACTACGCCTAATCTCTCTCAATTCTCATCTCGTAACAGTGTTGAAATTATACATTAGATTTTAGTTGTTTTGCTATGAGATTTGAAATGCTATCAAGAATTCATATTTTGTACGTGTCCCATAAATTATCCTGATCCAAATTATCTTGTACCAGCTCTTATTTATGATGCAAAATTTTCCTATCTCGACCATATACAGTATAGCTAATTATGAAATTGAAATTCCTCAATTACGAAGAGAAAAAAGCCCTGCCAAATACCATTAAATTTAATTTGGTTTCTAAACCCGTTCCATCTGAAATTAAATTCCTCAACTATGAAGCCAAACACCTTTAAGAACAATTATTAGCTAAGCTGGTTGCTTCGAAATCTCAGCATACTAAAATTGTTAAGGAGGCTGATGTGCAAGTTCTCAACCTGTTCTCTATAATTATCACTGGAATTTTTTTCTACTATGTAATTGTCATGAATTTTTTTCTACTTCGCTTGGCCCCCCTATACCTAAATCCTGGCTCCACCCCTGAGCTCGACTAACTCTTTATCTATCCTCGCAAAAAACAAAAAAGTGCATGTTTCCCAGTCAAACAGTACGTTGCAAAATCGCCATCCTTTTAAACGATAGAAGCGTATGCCACTGACGAACTTACATGTTGATATTCATGCGTAACTTTCTTTCTTACCTCCCAAATGAAAATGAATTTTAACTTCATTTTTCACATGTTTATCATGTTTGCATCGAACCATTTTCTTTTGAGAAAAAAATAAAAAACTTCAAACGTGTTTTTTTGTGAAATTTGAAGTGTAATTGATTTCACCGGATACTTAGTTTCTCATAAAAAATCACTCCGCAGAAATATAGTTGTGAAATAAAAAGCACATGCTTCTGGTTCAAAATGGATAGAGTACTTTTCTTGCAAGGTGAAAAATGGAAACAATTATGGTATCACCCTAGGAAGAATATATTGCCATACAAGAATTGCTTAGTTGAGAAATCTACAGGCTGGCTTCCAGCTACAAGCATGACATATTGCATATTCTAATCTTTTACATGTTATAAGTAGGAACCAAGTATATGAATAAAAGAGAGAAAATACTAGATGGCTAGTTTATTAGAAGGATTTTCAGAGTAGCCACACAATTATTAGATGTGTGTTTCATCAATTTACAAAGAAGTTAGCACATGGTAGGAAAAGTGGACGTACAATCCCGCCAGCGTGTTCAAATCCTCATGTACACGAATTTATCTTATGATATAATCATTATTCTTAAAAAAACACATATTGTCTGCAGCTAAAGAAATCTGATGATTATTGTAGATCACAAAATTAGAGGAAGATATGTATCACGACAGGATGATCGGTGGGGTGGACACAAACACTTATCATTCTACTCCTATCATTGTGGTTGCACAAGACGAAATGTGAAGATTTTTCAATCCAGCTGTTGCTTTCCTGATCAAATCACTAACCACATTATTGCAAATCATGTGCGCTTGCCATCTATTTTCTGTTTTGCAAAAGTTGACTTGCAAGGCTTGTTTGGCCTTCGTATCGCCTTCCTTTGTCTTTTACGCCAATACTTTTGATCTATCAAGCCTTCTCTTACACATCATGTTTTCCTGTTAAGATTGATGCCAAGAAAATGACCCTGCAAAACCAACATGAAAACAACCATTATGACTGGCATAATTTTGTATTCCAAAAGTAAAAAAAAATCATGGATATATCTCACATCAACCTATGTTCTGATGGACCTTGTGTCATATCCCATAGAACTGACGTCCCCACACATCACCTTGTTTCACGTCCGGCAGGCACCTGTCACTGCAAGATCAACCTTATCGGCCACTGCCATCGCCACCACCGGAGACATAGCCATGGACAAACAAAGATACTAATTGAAAAAACCTAGACTATTGCACAGACGCGGGACAAGATCTCAGGGTTCCCCTTCCCACTGCCGCCTCTAGAGCAGCCCCCAGAGGTGAGGGAACCCCGGTGATCTCGGGCCGCCTTCTCTTTTCTCCTTCTTTAGGAAGGTTAATTGTCCATGGACACATCAAATATGAACTGCATCACATGTCACATGTAAAACATGAATTGCATCACATTTCCCGGTTTGGCATCACATTGCAAACATGTTTTTCCTGTAGTAATGTCACATAATATTAATATCCATAAAAATGTAAATATCACGGACTTTCTCCTTTCACCTAACGAGAGAGTTTTGTAGAGCAGATTGCCATAGCTGGCCATCAGACAGATTTTTGATCACCTATCCAGGCTGAGCCATTTGTGGGCCGTGATGGACTACATAGATTAATTCGGAGACACACATCCAGCTGGGATTTAGGGTAGTTCTTTTGCGGCTTATGAGTGGTTGTCCAAATAAGCCACCCTTGACCCAGCTTAGTCTGGCAGCCCAACCTAAAATTTTATTTTAGAGGCCTACTAGTTAAGGCTTAATTAGTATGCTTTTAGAATAAATATTTAGGTTGGTCTGCTAGAATAAGCTTGATAGAGGTAGCTTATTTTGGAAACCACTCGTAAGCCTCAAAAGAGCGGGTCCTTAATCAATCGTCTGTGTCAAGTGGAAATCGTACGTGGAGTGAATGAAGAGACCGGCATGGGCAACTTGGCTGGCTGGTTGGTCTATAAATGGAGCTACAAGGCTATGTGCTTATTTGTTCCATCGGTAGTTCATCTCTGCCACTCTGCTATGTTTGTGTTAAGGTAGACGATGAGCATGGAACCATCATCATGGGTGGTACCTTGCGACTCGGTTTGGTCAGAGAAAGAAGCAATTGATAATTACAAACTATCAAGTTCTTATATGAGGCGATTGCCCACAGCAAGGTTCCTGTTGCTAACTAAAAAAGTTGGAAGCTCAAAATTCCTCTTTGTGTGAAGATATTCATTTGGTTTCTAAACAGAGGTGTGATCTTGACCAAAAATAACCTGTCACGCTGTAGTTGGCAAGGGAGCAAGACGTGCGTCTTCTGCCAACATGATGAGTGTATTAAACACCTTTTTTCGTGCAAGTTTTCTTGTTCAATGTGGGTTGTAGTTGAAGTAGCTTCAAATATTTAAGGCCGGACGACGATGACGACTTCTGTATGATGGCGTCTACCTGTATGGAGCATACGACTAGGAAGGTTTTCTCCCATCTTAGATGGCGGTGTAATCTCCGGATAGAATATGCCCAACCTTAGGCTGAACCATTTCAGTTTTCTATAAAATGGTATTTTGTTTTTGGTTGTGTCAGACGTGTTGACTGTGTGCAACGTGTTATGCAGAGCACATGTATTCGCTCAATGCGGTTGTATCACCTTGATATTTTTATTCTGAGAGCTAGAGTCCAGACTCAGGCAGGGTTACAATCAGAATGTACTAGATGTGTTAACCTATCCGGAACATTTGCAATGATCAACTGGTCTCCACTTTTTGTAGCTTCAGCTGCAAGTTCAGGAGCAAGCTGGTTGCACACACGGGTAGCAAAGCGGACTTTGTATTCCGTTCCGAGAAGACGGCGAGCACAGCTTTTATGTCCCGGAGAATGCCATAGCACGGGAGATGGGTTGTCACCTCTGCACTGGCCACTGGCCGTCCATTGCATGCGCCGTTCAACGGGAGTACGAGGCTTTAGACTGGCCAGTATTTCTATTGTTTTGCCGAACTCCGACAGCACATTCAGAGCAGCATTTCTCCACTCCTCTTCGTACCTTTGCAGAAATAGCACCAAACCCAAGATCGATTCTTTGCCGGCTCCAGGCACGCAGTACGTCCTCTCTCATATGCCAGCATCGCTAGAGCAGAAGCAAAATTTTAGCACGCAAATCCTGAGAACCGAATCCAACAACACCTGCAGCCAATCACAACCCGTGTACAGGAATTCCCTTTCAGGTGCAATCCTCCAATCATCTCTCAACGCAGGTCTTAGGGCTCTGCTTTTGGAACATGCGATCACCGCATGGAATTCGTCTTCCTCCCCCGTTACCGTAATTCACCTTGATATATTGATTGAGTGAAATCCCCTTTCTCGAAAAAGACATAGTTCACTAGATTGGAACAACCGAAGATTGTCCCTGTAATCATATCAGTATACTACCAATATTTTGAATGATGTATTTTTTTCTTGGTAAGGCAACATCTATCAGTCATATGTATGTACTTCTACATATGTTGCTGCTCAAAAGTACAATATGGAAATGTCACCTATAATTTTGGATTAGTCCAGTGTATTTGAAGGACTAGCTACGTAGGAAGATGCGACTGTTCAACATGCCACCAGTTGGCAGGATGCCTCGAAAAGGAACACGGCCAGCATATAATTGTCGATTGCATGAAACATGATTATCACCCACGAGTAATAAAGGCACAGGTCGCTCTAGAACCTAGTATAACCTAACCATACAATAGCCATTCGTACCATATATATCGCATTGATCAAACAACCATACTGTATGTAACCTCAGCTGATCTAGAGCATCAAATTCGGCTGGTTTCCAGAAACGTCACACCAACCGGACGCAATATTTACTAGTTTCTTATGAGTAACACTAACATCTAGTCATCTACTCCTTCCATTCACAGTTATAAGCTGTTTGTTTTTCTCTGAATCGAACATATATAAACACATTCTACTATATTTGTTCACTCATTTCAATCCATATGCAGTCCAGTCCATATTGAAATACCCAGAACATCTTATAATTGCGAACGGAGGGAGTAGTAAACTTCATCTTTTGAAAATTCAATGTAATTAGGATAGCTGGTCGTCACATGCCTGATCAATCAGTTAACTGTATTATATAGCATCAAATGACGTTGGTGTCCGATATTGGCTTAACCAAAGATGCCGCCGTACTGTGATTCTTTAAGCTTACTAAAGTTGAACATGTGAAGACCAACCGTGAAGAAGCTTCAGCTGAACGACCAGCCGGCGTGTTTGGCGTCGTGTGTAGGCGAGGAGCCAGCTAAGGTATAACGGACGGGTGTGATTAGTTATTATTTCGGTTTTGGTTTTCATTACTTGCTTGATTTGACGCTATCTCCAGCTAGCATGCCGCAGGAAGCGACAGGATGCTGGGATTGATGGAATTTGAGCCACGGCAGCACTCAGTTCTAAGTATAATTCCTTTCTATTTATCACATTTCTTTCTTGGTATTTGCAGGTTCACATATATATCAAAGTCATTTCAAGCACTTCTCTAACCAAGTCTTTTTAACTTTCAAATATGAAGGGAAAATCAAAGCCCTGTGTTGCACAAATTCTTATTGTTGGCGACTGTTTTCAAGAAAAGGCATACGTTCGACTTTATAAATAAAGCTACTAGACAGAGTACACCAACGAAAACCAAAAAGTAGCAAACACCAGCCACAAGAGGCAAACAACCAACAGTACCATTACATGGCCAGGAGGCCAAAATCAGGGCACGCAGGCCGAGTACCTACGACCAAAGCAACGAGGCCACTACCCAAAAGAAGTACCGGCAACATCAGGTGGGATGGAGCTGGTCCTGCACGAGGAGGGAAGACACGGTAGTATTACGCACGTTGTTGATCAGCACGTCCACCACCTCGCGATCAGCCTCCTTAGTCAATAATTTTCACTGCTGGAGAAAATAGATGAGTTTATATAAATAATCAGTAGGCTTGCTAGCGAAAACATGCTCAATAGTAATTTTGTTCCTCCTAGTCCAGAGGACCCAGCACAGTGCCGTGAAACCAAACCAGAAGAGTCGTCTATTTTGCCCAGAGAGCTGAACTGAACTGACTCTAAGATCAGTAAAAGAAGCTGGGGACCAGCTAGCAGCCAACCAAGATCTAAGCTTAGCAAAAGCGCAATTAAAGAGCGCGTGGTTAGTGTCCTCCCTGGCACAAAAAGAGCACCTAACTCAGACACAGGGCCATTCCTCTTGCAGATCTAGTCTGCCGCAGGGAGCCTGCCACGGATGGCTTGCCACGTAAAGACTTTAATCTTAGGAATGATCTCAGCACGCTAAAACTCTTTGAATTTGCAGGTGACGGAGCCTGCAATCAATCTGCCATACAATGACTTAACCGAAAAATGCCCCGAAGACGTATTGTTGGCGACTATGACTCTTGACATCATCTTATCATAACAAATACTCCCATCGTTCCAAATTACAAGATGTTCTAAAATATATTTTCTAAATGGGATGTATGTAGACGCACTTTAATGTATTTATCGACTCATTTCACTCCATATGTAGTCCATATTGAAATATTCAAAATATCTTATAATTCAGAAGCAGAGGGAGTACCTAAGTAACAACATTTAAATCCCTATGCAATATGTTGATAACATATTATTTGTTTATTCAGCTACATCATGGGTGGCTGCATTTATAGATCTCTTGTTGACGGTGGCCATTGCACTTTATATTTCACCCAAGACAAGATACAATTTATATTTCACCGAAGACAAGATATAATGAGGCCCCTTAAAAGACAGGATATAACGAGGAGATACATTTGAAGGTTGAAATGTTTCTCAAGACATTCTTCATTTTTAGTACCTGGAAAAAAGACAAGATATAACATGGCACATCGAAGCCCATGGTTAATTGTTCCTGAATTCTAGAGTAAGGAAACGCTACCCTCTTTAGGACTTGGTAATCGAGACATATGAGTATTTTACAAACATGCATGCACGAAGTATGAACACTAATAATTTTATCCACGTGAAAAAATAACGTGAATGTTGTTATTAGGCAGCAAGACAAATGCTTGCAATACTGTCCATGTATATCATTAGTAGTATACTACCTATTTTTTAAGCGATGTATTTTTTCCTTGGTAAAGCAACTTATATCTATGTTGGTTCTGAAAAGGACAATTTGGAAATGTCACATTTAATTTGGGAAATGTCCAGTGTAAATATCTGGCTATGTAGGAAGGATGCGACTGCCCAACTCATTCCACCAGTCACCAGGATGCCTTGATAAGGAAAACGGCCGGCATCTAATTGTCGACGGCAACATGATTATCGGCAACAAGTGATAAAAGCACAGCTTGTTCTAGTATATATATATATATATATATATATATATATATATATATATATATATATATATATATATATATATATATATATATATGTATGTATATATATATGCGGACGCAATATTTAGTGGTTTCTTCCAAGTGCATCCAAATTTTATCTCTTGAAAAGGCAACACAATTTGAATATAGCTGGTTGTCACATGCATGCCAGATCAATCACCTAACTATATTATATAGCATCAAATGAGGATGGTCTCTGATGTTCTCTTGACGAAAGATGCTTAAGCTTACTAGAGTTGAACATGTGAAGACTGACGGTGGCAACGTAGGACAGAGGTACATTTACCAATAAATAATACCATCAAACAACACCGTTTGCAAACAAAATTAGCAATTTGCGCATCGATATATTCTGGACCCAGGCTGAGCCATGTGTGTACTGCATGGATACATTCCGAGACACACATGCATCCAGCAGCCGGGAAATTGTCCGGCATGGGCGACGTGGCTAGCTGGTTGGTCTATAAGAGGAGCGACAAGGCCGTGTGCTTCTTTGTTCCATCAGTACGTAGTTCACTCATCTCTGCCACTGTGTGTTTGTATTTAGGTAGGTAGCTAGTCCACTCATTCTTGAGTACTCTTGGGCAGCTGGGCGATGAGCATGGAACCATCGTCATGGGTGGTACCTTGCTACTCGGGCTGGTCCATGGAAGAAGCAGCTCTGTGGAATAGTGAAGATAGGATTAGCTTCCAAACATCCTTGCCTAGCCATAGTGATAGCGTGCAGCTGCAGATGGTTGAGTATGCAGCCCCAGCCACACCCACACCCACACAGGATAATGACTGTAGTGATCCGACGATCCAGGTGTTCAAGGAAGTAGTGCAATCGTTCCATACTGACTATTTGGACAGTATGGAACGGAAGATGCACAAGATCCCTCCAAGCCTGATAGGTGTTGGCACATGGTACATCCAACCGGTGACTGTGGCCATCGGCCCTTACCACCATGGTCTTCGTCCCGGCTTGCTGGAGGCGGAGAGGGTGAAGCATGTGGCTGCGACCCAATGCATCACGGACTCGGGTCGCCCAGTCCAGGAGATGTATGATGCCGTCTTCGCCGTGTCCGCCGACGCCCACAGCCTCTACTACCCGGACGAGTTGGCGAGATTCCGCGACGACGACTTTTTGCCAATGATGTTCCTTGATGGTTGCTTCTTGGTGCAGTTCATGCGTTGCTATGGCGACGACGTCGACGGCATGGATGAGGCGCTGAACAGATATTTCTGCGCCAACTACGAGCGCATCTACACCGACATCATGATGCTTGAGAACCAGATCCCCTGGGTGGTGGTTCAAAATATCTTGAAGTTCATGCCAGAGCCCTCGCTCTGGGAGGACTTCGTCGCTGCGATGAGAGCCGGCATGAAAAACCAAATGAATTCTAAGAAAGTCCCACCCATTGATGTAGTTCCTACCTATGAACCGCCACATCTCCTCGGCCTTGTCCGGTTCTACATCGTGGGGAACAACGACGACATCAAAGTCGATCGCCCCACCGCTCCGGGCGGAGACAAGCCCATGTCATTATCCATCAGCGTTGCCGAGCTTGCCGACGTCGGTATCACAATCGTACCCGAGACAGAAAAGACAGGGTTAGTGCACATGACCCTCGAAAAGAAAAGGTTAGTGCACAGGCGCCTCGGCGGGAAAAAGTTTGGCTTCTTATTTGGCGATCTCCGCGTGCCACCCCTGTTCCCAACCGACGCAAATGCGACTTGGCTCGTCAACATGGCGGCCTTCGAGTTATGCAAGACCCCAGATTTCGAAGGTGCTGATGTTAAAGATGAAGATTCGGCTGTCTGCTCCTACCTCCACCTCTTCGCCATGCTGCTGGACCAGGACGAACACGTGCATGACCTGCGGAAAACAAAGGTTATCGAAGGAGGAGGACTCACCAGCAAGGAGATGCTCGAATTATTCACTGGAATTGGCAAGAACATGCGCCTCGGAAAGTGCTACCTCGACATAATAATAGAGATCGAGAAGTTCAAGCAGAGGAGGTCAATTTGGCTCAAGTTGTATCTCTTCTTTATCAAGCACTGGACTAAAATCATGGCGGTGGTCACGGTCCTTGGTGCAGTTATCGGCATCTTGTCGTCGCTCCAAGCTCTCAAGCCAAGCTAAGACATACCGGACCTGATTGTACTAGCATTAGCTTGCATGTTCTACTTATATGCCTCTTACTATCCGCATTGTAAAATTCCTTGTATCTCAATCCAATTTCAAGTGAAATTCATTGTATCTGTATCATGAAAACATCAAGCAATTAGCATCAATTATTTGCAAGCAAATAGATGTATACATGATATGTCTGGTACTCGAGCTATAATTAGCTGCCACCGCCAGGCCCTAATTAAACGACCACTTGGTACATAGTGCTATAATCTAACGAGATAGTAGGATATAATATGGTTAGCATATTATTAACTCTTGTCATGAGTGAGAGGTACTACCTCCGTCCTGGTTTATTAGTCCCCCTCGTATTTAGGGTCATACTTTGACCATGATTTTAACTAATAAAATATAAGTTATACATAACAAAAATAACATCATTTGAAACTATATTCAAAATAGAAATCAAACGATATAATTTTTGGTGACATGCATCAGTATTTTCTTAGTTAAACTTATAATCAAACATTGACACAAAATACGAAGGGGACCAATAAACCAGGACGGAGGTAGTAGTTGTTACCTAGATAGTACAAACGACTGAACCTGCATGCATTGGGATCATCGACGTATAAACGACGAAGGTGATAAACTTAGTTTGTTAGGCAATGTTAGATGCCAGCCGTATTGCTTATATCCTCCAGTAACACAGTGATAGTATAGGAATCACTATTTGGGCAGGTTTAATCCGCTATACTCCATATGTTTTTTATTACATGTACGTTGTATTTTGATTTAGGAAAGTATTCACAAGCAGATATCCACTCTTAATTTTTTTCCTACAGTATGTTGTTAGTTACCACAAAATCAACATCATATTAAACTGGTTTGAATTACGAATCTATTTGTACAAAATTCGTAGCATCAAGATATAATTGTTGGTCAACTTTATGAAATTTGACTTCTCCAAATCAAATATAACATCTAATAAAAAACCTGAGGGATTATTTCTTAAAATGAGGCACGAAAGATACATAAATGCAAAGAAATGTAGATGAAACCTTGGGAGGATATATACTGTTAATTTTTTCAACAAAGTGTGAATTGTATTAGCTCAACATGTAGCATCAAGAGGATACATAACACAATGAACACACACCCGGCCTGTGCATAACTAGGATACACACAACCCAAGAACATGGCACTCGACTAAAATCATGGCAGTTATACTAGGAGGCCAAAACTATATATGAACTTATAAAATGCACTTACCAAAATTACTGGAGTATAACTGGGATCCACTGCTACAGATAGTTCAATAAATTTGAACAAATGAAGACAGCACCTGTAATCATGTCAGTAGCAGTATACCACCTAAGTTTTCAATGGTGTATTTTTTTCTTGTTAATGAAACATCTGTTGGTGGTATGCAATTCTACATATGTTGGTTCTCAACAGAACAATTTGGATATGTCACATATAATTTTGGAAATGTCCAGTGTATTTGAAGGACCATCTACGTAGGAAGTTGCAAGTGTTCACCCCATGCCGCAAGATATCCATGGCTTGAAACATGATTACTTGTGACAGTGACAAAAGAACAGCTTGCTATGGAAGTATAACCATAACCATACAATATATCCGAAGAGACTCTTTCACGCCCGCGCGCTGGAGCGGTCGATCCATCCAAAGCCAAGCACTCAGCCGAGAGCCTTTTCCCTTGGGGCCCACCAGGTGGATCTGGTCATGCGCGTGTGGAACGGCTCGTTAACGTATGAACCGCCGCAAGCCCATCAAATTAGTCAACTACTAATCTCTCCCCCCCTGATTTTCAGGGGGGTGGGGCCCACTCTAAACTATCCAAACCCGCCGGTTGCTCTAAACTATTCCACCCCGTCGATGCACTTTCCAAATCGGAGACCTGTCCGAAAACGAGCGTTGCCGCGGCCGCGCGTGAACTAGCATGGCCCCAATATATCATATGGAAGCCATTCATAACATATATGTATACCTCATCGATCCAACAACCATACTATATGGAACCTCAGCTGATCTAGAGTCTCAAATTTGGCTGGTTTGCATAAAGGTCACACAAACCGGATGCAACCGATAGCTGGCCGTCACATGCCTGTTCTATCAGGTAACCATATTATATAGCATCAAACGAGGTTGGTCCAAGGATGCTGCCGTATTGTGATTCATTATAAGGTTACTACAGTTGAACATGTGAAGACCGACTGTGAATGAACTTGAACATCTGAACGACCAGCCAGCCTGTTTGGCGTCTGTGGCGGCCAGTAGCTAGCTAAGGTATAATGGACCGTGTGTGATTAATTATTCTTTCAGTTGTGCTTGGTTTTACGCTAGCTTGACGCTCATGGTAATTGGTAATCATGCAAGGTTCAGGCTCCCTCCATCCAGCATCCACCCCCACCCCAGCCACAAATGCCCGTTTGGGGTTGGTTCATTAAGACGAACAGGAATAAAATCATGGCAGTGATCTCGGTCATTGTTGCAGTTGTCAGCATCTTTTCGTCCCTCGAAGGTCTCAAGACATGGCATAGCGTACCGGACCGGATTGTACTTGCATGCATGTTCTACTTGTAAGCCTTATTAGTCGCATTGTAAAATTCCATGCATCTCAATCCTAATTCAAGTGAAATTTGTATCTGAAGCACGACAAGCCGCATCAAGTCGTTATTGTTTCGCAGACGGAAGGCCATCAAGCCCGTTGTCTTGTCGGACTAGCATCTCAGATAAGAAGTCGTCACTATTGGAAGAGTGGCAAATCCAAAAGCCAAACCACCATTAGTTCTCACATACCCCACACTGAGACTGTGTTTGCAGTATCACGACTGAATAAAGAGGTCAGAACAAATAGGATAGTGATGAATGGAAAAAAGAGAAACATCATGTAGGTGGATAAGGTACGAATGTAGCGAAGTGGATCAAGTTAGTGTCGATTATGAGTCTACCATGCATGGGTTCAGTTCCCGTCCTTTGACCATAGCATTAGTGCAAATTTTGGAAATGTAATTTTCTATAAACCTAGTTACGTATGTACATTATGACGAGGAAGAATGGAACTGCTGCTATTTCCCCCCTATTCCTAGTTTCCTCCAATTGCATGATAACTCAAGAGGTAATGGGTTTTTGTAGGCTTTTCCTTCAATGGGTCCATGGGGGTGATCCATAGGGTTAATAACTACCCATCTTACAAGGGGATGTTTAATTATGTATATACCTACTCCTATCATCTAACTAGCTATGGCAGCTCCACCCTTGAAAACGTAATATTGTACAATCATTGCAATATGCAACAAAATGTGCTCTTGTCTAACTACGGGTGGCAATCTCAAAGTATGACTTTTCTCTCGAATATATGGGTGGCTGCAGGGCCAAAGTGAATGACGAGTTCGAACTTTATTAAAGGGTGCTATGTTCTATGATAATTCATTATTCATAAAATACAAATATAGTTAACACCGTACACCATCTTCTTTTTAATAGCCATCTCTACCTTAAAACTTAATAATATAAATAACCATTACAACATGCCTGACACATATCTGCATGCATGATTATGCATACAAGATCAACTGCTCAATATATTGTGGTGCAATTTGCATTTTCAAACTACTTGCATTTTGGCTTAACTTAAATAGTAGCCCAAACAAATTAATGCAGATGGAGCCACACTTTCCACGACAAGAAAAGTCTGGTTTTGCTTACATTGCAATGATGGCTCTCCCTATGTACATTGCAAAGAGAGCCTTGGCTCAGTTGTTGGGCATGCAGTTGTGTAGCCTAGCGACCCGAGTTCAATTCCTAGAATTGACAGGTGATGCACATGGGTTTTCCCCCGTTTATTGAGGATCAAGCTTGGTGTGTGGTGGAACCTCTCATCAAGAAATATCTTGATATACTCATTTTAAAAAAATTCTGAGGACCATGTTTATCTTGGTACTCATATTAAAATGGTTGTATGCATCCCTGGTTGGTGCAAAGGCCGGGAGGTGAAAATCTCTCCCATTTTTAGATCATGGTCTAGATCTGAGGAGAACAGAGGAAGCTCCAACAGAAGCCCCCGTGTCGTCCCCGCTAGGGCGACTCGGGCGGCGCCCTACCCAGCCACCGGGGGCGCATACTCTCTCATCCCCTCCCTCCGCCGCCGCCGAGGGACGCCGCTGGTCTAAGCCTGGGGGCCGACGGCGGTGGCCGAGACATCACCTCTCTCCCATAGATCTAGGTTGTGCGGGGCCCTGAATCGTGTGGAGGCACGACCGATCTGATCGGCGACGACGATGGCTGTGGCGTGGCGGCGTCAGAGGCGGCGTGGGCTGCGGGCGGAGGCGGCGGCGGTGGCGGCACGGAGGGCCTGGTGGTCGCGTCGGCAGCACCTCCGGTCAGATCTGTTCTGACCGATGCAGTTCGCGGTGGTGGTCATCTCTTTCGTCAGAGGTGGTCGGCCTGCGGCTGGGTGGTCGGATCTCGAGATTTTTCATCTAGTCCCGGCTACGAGTCGGGGAGACATAATTGCCGGTCAAAACCGAGCCGTTGGCGGGCGATGGCGGTGTTTTTGCGCCGTTGTCGACCCACTCATGCTGCTTAGGGGGAAACCCTAGGATCTGGTCTTCCAGAATTGAACGATGGTGGTACTACGGTGCCGTTTTTTTTCGTTGGGAGCATCGTTTGTGGAGCAGCGCTGGAAGACAGAGGCAGGAAGTGGAGCGGCTTCGTCTTGCATGGAGCTTCGGTGGAGCTGTCAAGTAATGCCTGGCCAACAGGTGCTACACTGAGTCATGCCTGGTTGGCAGGTGCTACGCACGAAAGATCTTTCAGAGCCTTCGCGTCTGGGCGGATGAGCGTAGGGCGGTGGTGCCGTTGGCCGCCGTGGTGGCATTGACAGATGTCCCGGACCGGCAAGGATGATATGAATATCTCTCCTGAAGATAGATCAGTTGTCCGATGATGATGGCGGCTATTAAAACGTGTGCATGTGGTGTGCGCTTTAGGTAGGCTGCACCAGTTGTTGGTCCCGATACATTATGTGGATGGATCGGCGACGACACTAGTTTTAGATATGGGGAGTGAGAGCACTCCACATTATCGGGTTTGTAGGTGTGAGTGATGGCTTCAGATGGATTGATGTATGTTTTTGTCAGACCTTTGTGGAATAATTAATAATGATGGCTACATGCATCGATTGATAGAGGGCCGGGGGTTTAACCTCCTTTTTAAAAAAATCACTTATGATAATTTGAATTTTTAATTTGCATATATTTCGAAAAGATAAGGAAATGCACATTTTGACTCCGAACTGTTTCTGAAGTGTTCAGTGTTCAGATTATTACAGAAACACTCGGCCCGGATTAATGTTTATCATAAAAGATTCAACAAGCTCAATATTTTTTATGTTTAACAAATTAAAGAAACAATAACATGGAATTTTTTTTCTCGAGGCACTAAAAAACTTCAATGGCTAGATCAAACTCTTCATCACAAGGTGCAGCTATCAAGGACTTTGCAGCTGCTATGATCAATCATCATTCAAAAATTACAAGCATCGGTAATATACACCATCTGTTATTGACAACTAATATATCCAACCAAATAGTATGTGACATCTCTATATCTATTGAAACAAAAAAAAAATAGAGCCATCACAACCTACATGACACAGACATGTTTGTAGTGATTACGCGTACACACTTAACAGCCCAAATGATTGTGGTGTTGTGTAAGTACAATATGCACTTTGCATTTTGAAATGAATTGTAGTCCTCCTTGAGATTTTAACCCACACTAATGCAGTCGGAGCCACACTTTCCATGTCAAGACAACTCTGGCTCTGGTTTCATGTGCTCAAAATATTACAAATGTAGTCCTCCTTGGCCTTGATTGTAACCCAAAGTAGTTAATGCGGCTGGAGCCAAGACAAGTTTGGCTTCATGCATGGTTATGTGTACGCACCTATAAGTGCTCAAAGAGTAGTGGTTATTGTGTACGTACAGTATGCAAGTTGCATTTTTAAATGACTTGCTCTCCTTGCTTGACCTTCACATTGGTACCCAAACTAATTAATGTTGACGGAGGCACACTTTCCATGTCAATACAAATCTGGCTTTGGTCACGTCGAGTAAATGATGTTTATCCATACGTCCATCCTCTAATCTATTATTAATCATCAGTTTATGATAATTGAATTGTTCATCCAGGAGTAATATTGATCACATATTCAACAAACTCAAGATTGACTAGTGTGGTACAAAAAGAATGAAAAATAACAGGACAATCTGATTTTTTTTCTCAAGAAAATCTGGCCAAAAAGATAATAGATAGATCAAAGTCGTTATTAAGGGGTGTGACTAGCGAGTCATTTGGTAAGTCATCATTCACAAGTACAAAATATCCATTACTTAGCGTCGAACTATGTATGATGATGACATTACACATAGTATGAATGTTGAACCGTGTGCCCCAAAACAAAATGTATGCGATCGCTAACCCATCACACACGATTAGGAAAAGATAACCGAGGGCAATATGTTGAAGGGAACTACCACACACGGTTGAATTAAGTGAATCGTGTGCATCATGCATCAAACAGTTCTAGCGAACAAATTGAGTGCGATCACACACACACACGCACGCACGCACACACACACACACACACACACACACACACACACACACACATAAGTTCACTGGATTGTGTGCGATGTAGAGCAGATGGTTTGATGGAATATACCATCTGTGATCATCTGTAACATCACATACAGTTCTTAAGAAGTTGTGTGCGATTTTGTTCACACAATTAGAAGGCGCCCCCAATCTCATATGATTTATGACTCGTGTGTGTCATCAGAATTGGCTCAACATAATATTTCAAGCCCCTATAATAACTATATGATGCCAAAATTAAAATATATGATAAAAAGTCGGAAACACATGACATTTACATAGTTAATACTCGCTCTGTAAAGAAATATATGAGTGTTTAGATCACTATAGTAGTGATCTAAATGCTCTTAAATTTCATTACAGAGGGAGAACATTAGAAATGATAGTTTAATTCCAAAAAAAAGAAGTGGAAGTTTAAAACTAAAGTATAGAACTAGTGATCTTCAGTTTTCACACGAGTGACCTCCATGTGACCGGCAACCACGTCCACTGCTTCGTGGCTCAACTCGACATCGGCTTCGGCGCCTGTGACGACCTCGACAAGGGTGGAGCAATGGCGGGAGGCTGGGAGGTTGTGACGTTGACAGGCCCAATAGGCAATAGTTGCATATGTACAGCGCATGCCTCATCCTCCATGCGATCAGTTGAACGGCGGGCGGCGGCTACTCCGGCAGCCAACTCCGTACATGCGGGCCTGTTCCTCCATGTGCTCCTCCTCTATCAATGCCTCATAGGAGATCTCACGGTACGCCCAGACCTCTACCTCTTGGAAGTGATGCAACACAACGGTAGGGGGGTGCAGGGTCCACACTAATCTATATCTATATTTATTCCTACTAATAAAGCAAGATGCGTTTCGCTAATATTGTCATCCGTACATCGTTTAAAAGAATTTTTTTTCTATCCAAGGTGGTACTAAATTATTTCGTCTGCTAGAAAAAAAGCCTTTTCAAGAATTTCGTACGTCGGCCCACGCTATGGCCCAGCGAGCCAGCCCACTTATCTTTCTGTCCACCCAGCTGGAACTATTCTATTTTCCGCACGGGACGACAAATAGTCGGACCTTCGCACAGGACAACCAATAATGGGCTGTCCCATTTTTCTTTGTTTCTGCGTTTTACTTCTATTTTTATTCTTCTTCCCCTATCTATTTTTCCCTTCCAAATTTATTTTTCTTATACAATTTATTTCACACTTGAAAATTCTCAAATCTCAAAAAAGTTTAAAACTTCAAAACAATACAAATTTTGAAAAATGTTCAGAATTCCAAATTTTTGTTGTTATTTTGAAAAATATTCAGAATTTAAAATTTTCCCATTTTTTATAAAAAAAATACTGTTTTGCAAAATTTCTACGAAGAAAATGGCATTTTGAAAATTCTCCAAATTCAAAAACTATTCTTGGTTTAGTGAAATTTTCAAAATTTAAAATAATGTTCGCATATAAAAGATACACATTTTCGAAAAATATTATGAATTTTCAATACATATTCCCATTTTATTAAAATGCTCCAAATTCAAAAAAATACTCTAGGTTTAGTGAAATTTTCACAGTTGAAAATAATGTTCGCGTATAAAAGATACACATTTTTGAAAAATGTTGTGAATTTTCGACACATGTTCCCATTTTATGAAAATGTTCACTAATTCAATTAACGTCCATGTTTTTATAAAAAAAGTTGGTTTTTTTAAATGTTCATGAATTTTAAAAGATGTCCCTATTTGAAATTTTATTCGCGTTTTTCTGAATGTGTACATAATTTTTAAAAACTTGTTTAGGATTTAAAAAATGGTTCATGTTTTCTGCAATATTCAGAAACTTCATATCTTCAATCTTCTCGGTCAAAAGGAAAAGTAGATTGAATAATTCATGGGCCTTCTCTGGCGTACGATGACGTAACAAAATTATTAAATGCCCTCAATTAATGAATGGAAAAAATAGCGGATTAATTACTTCACACCAGCGAAACCGAGAAGCGAAATGCTCCTTTTTCACATGTATACAGGGTTTTTCTTGCACATATTATTTTTTCTTCCGTTGTAACACACGGGCATAGCACACAAAATGGGCCTTAGAAGCAGCCCCCGGAGGCGGTTGTGGCAAAAAAACAAAGGCTGTAATACACCCATCCCAGGCAGTTATTATTGTTGTACAAAGCTCCGCGGACGGTTAAAATGAAGAAACTACCAGTAGTGAACATTGGAGGCATTTGGTAATTAGAAACTGTTGGGAAACCGGGTCACCACGAGAGGTGGCGGCGCCTGCGTGCGATGCGGGCTAGCCCCTCCGGGTTCCACACTTTATGTTACGTGGGTACTCATCTTTTGACCCTTATCCCTATATAAAGAGACGATGAGTAATCATTGTAACAATTGATCATTGATTAATAAAGATAGTCTTTTTCATACTTCCTTGTGTTCATCTACTTTTGTGTGTTCGACTACTTCATTTACGACGCTCGCTCTCGCTCCGCAACCTCGGACCGGACTCGCCGGCGGAGTTGCGGAACACGTTATTAGCACGCTTTGCTTCATCAACTCGCTATCAAGCCTGCGTCAAGCCTGCATCACGTAGGCTTTCGTCGATCCCGCGAAGGTATTAGATCTGATCTCTCTTTTGCAAAAATGGATTCCTCATGTCATCACAATTCTGTTTTTGCGATTAGTCTATTTTTTGGATTTAATCTACCTATGGTGTGGATTTTCCTCCCAAGAACTGGTTGACAAATACGTCGCCGACCAATGTCGATGTTCTGGGATCAAGAGGGACTTGTTGATTACACTATACAATAGTTGGTACAGATTGTGACCCAGATGGTCACGGTACCGCCGCAAAAACACCAGATGTGCCATGCCCCGTCGGAGTTCCGGATGAACACGACGAAGACCCGCATCCCAAGGCCGACGTCGAGATGACGCCGTGCCAAGCCATTGTCGGCGTCGCCATGGCCCTGCTGGCTGTTCCCGTGCCCGCTGCACGCTCACGCCGCCGTGCGCTCGCGTGCCCTCCTGGCTGCCGTCGCCGCCCGCTGTAGCCATCGCCGGCCGCGACCCCGCTGGTCGCGCATGACTGCGCGCCGCCGTCGTGCCCTGCTGGCACTACGCTGCTCGGAGGGCCGTTGCACCGAGCGACGCTGCGCATGGCCGCCGTCCCCGCGCAGGCCTGCTGGCCACGCCGCCCAGCCCCTGACCCGCGCACCGCCCGTCCCATCGCCATGGCCGCGCGCTGCTGGTGCGCGCTGGTCGCCGTGTCCTGCTGACGGCATGGCCGCTCCCCGCCGCGTATTGCTGATGCCGTGCCGTGATGGTCGCCGCGGCCGCATGTCGTGGCCGCCGCCGCCTTGCCCACTCGGGTGCTATGAACCCTAGCATCGCCCCTCCACACGGGTGAGGGCCGGGTGGGCCGGCGAGGCGCTGGCTCCTGGGCGCGGATGGGCTGCGGCCTTGGGGCACTCACTAAAAAAAAGATGTGGACCTTGTTGGCGCTAGCTGCAGCGCAATTTTTTTACATTTTAGCCCTTGTTGTTTTCTGCTTTTACGCGTATTTTATTCCTGCTGTAATATTTCGTGTAGAAGCCCCTAGAACTGTCTGTTTTCGCTGAAAAACGCATATTAGGGCTTTAAAATGTCTCGGGAATTCAATTTTTGGGGTAGTTCTCACGTACTAGACGCGCTTAACATGCTATCTGTTGTAACATGGTTTTATTGTATGATTTTACTACTGTAGATTAACTGTTTAGCACTCTTAATCATTAAGTAAATCATATAATAACATGTTTTAAATAATGGAACGTCATTTTTATTGAATAAGTTTATCAACATCGCATTTGTACAAAAGATTACCTGCTGTAATCTCATTATTTTTGCATAAATCGCAGATGGCCGGAATCATCAACAAGTATTTTCCAGAGTTGGCCCAGACAGGGATGAACTACCTGTCATGGTCCTCGGACTCCGAGATCTTTCTCCAAGGCAAAAGCCTCCTGAGGGCGATCGGTAATGGGACCCAGCTGGCCCCCACTGATCCCAAGTTCGAAACTGAGAATGCGCAGGCTCTGCATTTTCTCCGTCATCACCTGTCACCTACTCTGAAAGACGAGTATATGGCTGAGCGGAGTGCTTCTGGCCTTTGGACCGCTCTTCCGCACCGGTTTGAGCGGCTGAAGTACGCTGTGAAGCCACGTGCAGAGGCATAGTGGATCCATCTGAGGTTTGCGGACTTCAAGACGGTTGGGGAGTACAATTCGGCTCTGCACCGGATTTGCACGACTCTTCGTTTGTGTGGTACTGATATTACCGACACCTAGAAGATTGAGAAAAACCTCTCCACTTGCCACCCTGACGCGGTCCAGTCCTCACAGAACTACCGCCAGGGTAACTACACGAGGTATTTAGAGTTGATTGACGTCCTCCTGGTGGTAGAGGCGTAGGACGAGGTTCTGAATAAGAACTTTGTCACGCAACCACTTGGGGGAGTTCTCATTAGGAGGTGAACGCTCTCAAAGTCCGCAAGCCTCAACAGAAGAAGAGGGGCCACAAGGGCAAGAAGAAGGGCCCTCAACCCTCTGCCCCGGCTAAGCAGCAGTCGGGCAAGGGTGGGCAGAGACCTCAGGACTGCTTCAGGTGTGGCTCGGTGGAGCATTTCTCTCGCCAGTGCCGCGCACCACAAAAGGTCGTTGATGCATAGAAGGCTCGGAAGGCGCCTGAGACGCACCTCGCCTTGGTTCAGGAGGGAGCACCACCGGCGCCCGTGGCGGCACCCGTGATGATCTCTACGCCCCCTGCTGCGCCCATAGAGGCGAACCCCGTGGTGCCCATCGCGGCGGCTTTGGAAGTCTCTAATGACGCCCACATGGTCGCCTCGGCGGTGCCGCAACTAGATGTTGATCCTGCT
The DNA here is from genome assembly GCF_018294505.1 of Triticum aestivum. NCBI lineage: Eukaryota > Viridiplantae > Streptophyta > Magnoliopsida > Poales > Poaceae > Triticum > Triticum aestivum. The sequence goes on from NC_057796.1 coordinate 8,202,719, forward strand.
CCAAGATGATTCTAAAGAGGATCAACTCACTAGTATGGAGATTGCGGCTGAAGTCAATGGCTTCTTTACCGAGTCTACTGAGCATACCTTGCTGGTTATCATGATTCCGTGATTTGATAAATTCGAATAAACTCGATTTGTTTGTAAGCTCTATGAGAACATAAACTTATTCTTTACTTTGGCGATTGGATAACATTTATTTCATTCATTTATTTCATTCATTTATTCCATTATTTATACATGACACTATGTTATGTTCTGAAATGTGTGCATTTATTATTAATGTAGCTTCTTCCTCGCATCATTACATTAATTAGATGTCATATTTTAGAACGCGTGTGGCGCCCGAATGGAGGAAACATGCCTTACCGATAGCGCTACCACACATACCATTTTACGAGAAACTAAGTACTTTGAGTCTAATAAAAAATCTCCGGGAAGTATTATGACAATCGCTGGCTGCGGTTCGCACATAGTTGGCTCTGGATGAGCCACTATTACACTTCCTATGGGAACAACTTTGAGCATTAATGATGCGTTGTTGTACTAGGAGTAGACTCGTACTCTTTTGAGCTTTAGAGACATCCGCGCTAATGGTTTCCATATTGAGACTGATGATCAAAACGGCAAGGAGTGCCTCCTCATCACAAAGCGGGATTCCAATGGTAAACATGTTATCGGAAAGACTTCCTTTGTTCGACACAGGGCTATACTACACTAAAATAGTAGCACCGCCCGTGTACACTAACCTCAAGACTGTTTTTAGAATCTCTGGACTCTTCTACCTCTGGCACGATAGGTTAGGCCACCCAGACTTAGGATAATGAGAAATATAATTAACAACTCGCATGGTCATAATGTTAACGTGAAGAACTTCCCGAATCCTGATGATTTCGTGTGCTCCGCATGCGCTAAGGGGAAGTTAGTCATTAGGCCATCACCCCTCAAGGTGAGGGATGAAATCCCCGCGTTCTTGGAACGTATCCAAGGGGACATATGCGGTCCGATTCAGCCCCTCACGGGGCCGTTTCGGTACTTCATGGTGCTCATTGATGCTTCCTCTAAATGGTCCAATGTTTGCCTACTGTCAACATGGAACCATGCCTTTGCAAAGTTGATCTCTCAAATCATACAAATGAGGAATAATTTCCCTGATTATCGTATAAAGTATATTCGAATGGACAACGCCGGAGAATTTACTTCAAAGGCGTTTGATGATTATTGCATGGTAATGGGAATCAAAGTTGAGCACTCGGTACCGCATGTTCATACACAAAATGGACTTGTGGATGCATTGATTAAAAGAATTAAGTTCATTGCCCGACGGCTCCTTCAGGGTTGTAATTTACCAACTACATGTTGGGGCCGCTCGGTGTTACACGTGGCCAATCTCATCAACTTTAGACCATCGGCCTACAACATCCACTCTCCTGTTCCGCTTGCGCAAGGGTCGGCACCAAAAATTTGCCACCTTTGTAGGTTCGGTCGCCAGGTATATGTACCAATACCACCACCTCAGCGATCAGCGATGGGCCTACTCCGTAAGTCGGGGATATACGTTGGTTATGAGACTGAGTCCATAATTAGGTATCTGGACCCCATGACAAGTGACTGTCACACGGCTCGTTTTACTGATTGCATTTTTGACGAGGATTTTTTCCCCGCTTTAGGGGGAGAGAATCAACCCCTTGATGCTAAAAGTCGAGAAATCACGTGGCAAACCACGGGAATCCACGCTCATGACCCGCGCACTGCTGAGACTGAGAGAGAAGTCCAAAACATAATAGATTTGCAGTCATTAGCAAATCAACTGCCTGACCACTTTAGTGACTTAAAAAGACTGTGGCAAAATCGCATGTGCACGCGCGCAATGCACCGGAAAGGGTTGAAATACCGAAGAAAAATGATGGTATACCCACTCCCGTCAAAAGGTGTAGGGTAACGCAGCAGAAAACAAAAAATTGCCGACCTACGCACCAGCCCAGGACCACTATGGAGACTGCATACATGGTTTGATCTTTTTCGTTACCGACTCATAGCGCAGCGGGAAGTAGAGTCGATGACGATCGGCGGTGCAGATCCCCGCAACTAGGATTTACAACCTCCCAACCGCGAGGATGTATACCCTCATCTGCTCCTCAGACAGCCCTCCGGGAGGCGGTCGAACAGCCCCCCGGACGGTGTCGCGGACAACCCTTTGGGAGGACCTTCGAAACTCGAACGGTCACTCGGACAGCCCTTCGGGAGGACCTTCGAAACTCGGACGGTCACACGGACAGCCCTTCGGGAGGCACTCACGAACTAAGACCGAAACTACGATCTCTCTACAGAGTTGCACACATACGGTGTCATCTATCCGGCAGGGCTTCGCCGTCCAGAACTAGTTCCCACCGGAACCCAGACAGCCTTTCGGCTCTACGAAACTATTTCGCTGGGAGGGAGAGAGAAGCCAGATCATGCATGGCACTTGTATGTGAGAAGGGATGATCCTTTAGGCAGCCCCCTCCACCCCTATTTATAGGCCAAGCCCAAGGGTGGCTTCTCCAAGAAGCCAAGGGGGGAAATACCAAAAAGGCCCTCAAGGTGGCTTCTCCAAGAAGCCAAGCAAAAAAGCACTTTCACTATTCATGACGACATTTTTCAGCGTCCGTTCGAACTGAAAATATTTATGTGGGCTCAGAACATTTCCAGTACCCACTAAAATAATTTTCAACGCGTTCCGAAACAATTTCGGTTTAGTGATTTTCATCTGCGAAAAGCAAACAAGAATGCGTTTTCACTATTCATGAAGACAATTTTTCGCGTCCACTAAATCCGAAAATATTTCTGTGGGTCTTAGAATAATTCTAGTACCCACTAAAATGATTTTGGATTCGTTCTGAAACAATTTCAGATTAGTGAATTTCATCTGCGAAAAACAGCCAAAGCGGTACCGGCAGCTCCGAAACATTTTCGGTTTTTATTTCTGAAAATTCCAAAAAGTTTCCAGAATGATTCTGGCACCCTCCAAGAATTATCAGGCATGTGCCGAAACCATTTTGACTTAATGGCATACCCCGAAACAACTTTTTCGGTTTCACCGAAACTCATCCGGTGACCTCTCTCTGCGGTACGATTCCGCTGTCCGAAACTTTTCGGTGTCCGAAACTTTTTCGGTGATTTTCTCTCAGACTCCCTGTCTAGTATTCAGCAGATAGATGACCCTTAAGCGTGTGACCCTATAGGTTCGGTGAAGTATAGACATGACCTGGAACCCCTTCCGATCAATGATCAACATCGGAGCCGTGGACACCCATATTGACCCCTATACCCACACGAATGAATATTCGAGTGAACCTCCAGTTGCCGTGTGCTATTCCTGTTGCTTCGCGATATGTTACAAATACCCGAGGTGAGACATGTTGGCATTCTCGTGGATCAACAACTTGTCCACTATGCTAGTTACCTCGTTACCGGTTTTGTTCTCTTTTCTCGTTTCGTGTTCCGGCATCCCAGTGATCAAATCACACTGTGTCTGGCCAGACGATGATGGATACCGTAATACCGAGAGGGCCCGAGAATATCTCTCCATCGTCGGAGGAGCAAATCCCAATCTTGAGCTATCAAGTTACTTGACACACTTTTCCATGAACCCGTAAGCCGCCGTAATAGCCACCCATTTACGGATGACGTTTAACAAACCCCAAAGTTCATGAAGCAAGCATGAAGAAACTCGATACTCTCATGGTCTAAGGAATCATGCAAACGTTAACCATCTCTGTGTTATGCACCATTAACTTGTGACGAATGAATCTCTTAGCATAACATCAATCCGGGTCGATTCAACACAAATGTTCTCTTAACATTGTGCCCTCAAAATTGCTGGCATAGACATGCCCATGATCAGGAAAACAGAACCATCATGCAACACTTGAGCTAGTCTTAGAGGCCAGACTAGGAATACTTCTTACCGTTTATTATTCCACACGTGCATATGAGTCTTCCTCCGAGCCTCGTGGATATTGCAGACTCGAGAATCATTGCAGTTATAGCATGGAACATAAACATAATTATGAACTCGGAGATAAATAATATCATTTATTATTGCCTCTAGGGCATATCTCCTACAGACTCCCACTTGCACTAGAGTCAATAATCTAGCTTATGCTAATGCACTTCACACCTGTGGCACACCGGTGTAAATATGCTTCGCTTGTGGTATAGCCTGATGTCCAACGGATCTGACGACTTCAGTTCCGTGTGTATCTTTGCATGTCCTCGCGTTTTCACGTTTTCACAAAATTCATATTTTGTGTGGACTTGGCTTTGTATGTATGTGAATCACAGGTCGAACCTGGATTCCTCAGACTGAGTTATGGAGCAACTACCTGCAGTAGTGTCCCATTGTCAAAAGCCATCTTGGAACTATACTAAGTTCATGAATGAACTATATGATTCAACATCTTCTTTGTCGCTTCTAAAGCGTCAACATACTTAGCCCTTGTTATAGAATTCGCCACAGTAACTAGTTTGAACAAATTCCAACTAACTGTGCCACCACATTGTGTGTTACACAAAACCCTTAATTTAAATCGAAAATCGCATGGAGAAAAGATGAAGACTGTATCGATGTAACATTTTACAACGAACTCTTCATGATCTCTGCTTGCGAGAAAACCATGTCATCAGTACTTACTCTAGTACTCTGTGACATCTTTCACTGTTGTCCCATGATCAGTAATTTGATCACTTTGGTATCCATACTCGCAACACCTTGGGAGTATCGGACATATCTGGTTGTTTTACATACCATGGAATACATGATTAATCCAAACACAAAAGTGTGTGGAATCTGCATCATGTATTTTACTCATCAGTGTTTTGGGACACCGAGTCTTGCAAAAACTCTTTCCATGTGACTTTGGCAAGAATCACTCCTTGGCGTTTTAAATGCTAAAAGGTTTTAGCATCTTGTCAATATGTATTCATTGCTTAGCCCCATTAGGTAAATCTATCTCCATAGATCATCATGCCTAATATTGAGGCTATTTAGCCTAAGCACTTCATCGAAAAACTATTTTCAAATGAAGTCCTAATTTGTGTCAAGAAATTTATTTCCAATTACCAATGTGCCAAGCACATAAGGTTTTTAGAAATATTATTACGCTCCCACTTACTTTCTTGAATTACAAGCATCTTCGTTACCCATTGATGAAGTCAAAACCCCTTTGACCATTTCATCAAAACACGAAGATTCCAACTCCATTTTGCTCTCTTCTGTCCATTGCTGGAACTCTGAAGTTTGCATACCTACTAGCATCCTCTGGATCGACAAATTACTTTGGACTGTATCATATACAAGTCCTAGCTTTCATTTCCATCAGATGGAAATCCTTTTATCATCCATGTTTCATATCTCATGATTGAAATATGTATTAATTGCTAGTTCAACCCGAACCGACTTTAAGCATCGCTACGATGAAAACAACCTCATCGTAGTCAACTCTTGAACTTGTTATTTCAACAAGTCGAGCTTTATGGATAAAACATTTTATCCGTATCAGTTTTAAGTTCCATAAATATTCGTTAGACTCTAAGTCTTCCGAAAGGTGTATCAAGGTTTTAATCTTGAATCACTTATATGGAAACTAACTCGGGTTGTATTGGCATTTAGCCAATTCCGGAGTCAGGGCCCATCAACGCTTCCTTGTGTATCGTAGGTATAATGTTGTCTAACAACAATATCTCGTTTGCGCACCTGAGAGGTTTGCACGAGCCTTGCCTACGTGGTTCAGCTGCAAGTTCGACCGAAGTTCATACATTTTATTGTAGAGACTTCCGTATCAGTCGCAGTAGGAAACTCTGGAATTACTTCCAAGGTCTCTTTCCTTTGATCTGATGACGTAGATACTGTTTATCTCGTCGAGTTGCACTATTCTCCCACTCACCTTTTTGAAAGAACCATTCTCTTTAAAAGCACACCGTTTCGCGGCAAAACTATTTGCCTCGGTATAGTGAGGGAGGAATACCCAACATTTTGGTATAACCTACAAAGTAGCACTTGTCTGATTTGGAATAGGTTTGTAACCTTTTACACAAGCCCCATATTCCAAATGTTAAGAAAAGATATAACATGGTTGGGCGTACCATACCATGGCTTCATTTCAACAGACCCGATGTAGCTCTTTTCAGTGTAAAAGCCGCAGTCTCTAAAGCATCACTTTAAAAGGGATAATGGCAAATTTATTTATGTCATCTTTGACCTTACCATGTCATAAATGGTTTGATTACATCTCCACGGACTTTCCACTTGCAGTGGTGTTCCGGGAGGTGCAAGTTTATGAAACCCCTTTCACAACTCATCAGACATTCGCTAAACATGTAACTCAAATATTCCTTTGTGCAATCAAATTGCAGAAACATAATTTTCTTGTTACAATAACTTCTACTTCATTTTTGAGAACCTTTCGAATGATTTCAAAAGATCCAGACTTACGTCTCATCAAGTAAATATCCATATATCTACTTGAGTCATTTCTGAAGATAAATAAATCCACCACTAACAACACTTATCGGACTACACACATCAAATGTATGATCACTAATAAGTTTGTTGTTCGTTCCTTATGGCCTGTGAACGGTATTTTAGTCACTTCACTTTTCGGAGGAAAGTTGCAAGTGTCAGATGATTCAAAATCAAAAAGACTTCAAAATCCATCATAATGGAATTTTCCATGCGGGTTTCTCCAATGTGACCAAATGTAGTGCCACACTTGTGTGGTATTCTTTTAGTCTTGCGACATTTAGCGTCAGTGTTATGGATGTATCATATTACCCTCAATATTCATAACATACGTCCCATCGATGATGGAAGTATGGCCCTTATGTTATTCATAATACTTAACAACAATTGTTGTTTTTATGAACAACTCTTTTGCAACAAACATTGTGCAATGGGCTAGAGTGTATGAAACTCTAAAATGAATTATGAAAGTAAACCCAGAGGTATTGTATTATTATCAATATTCATAACATACATCTCATTCATAATGAAAGTATGGCCCTTGTGTTATTCATAACATCGAACATAAAAAGTTCTCTTATGAACAACCTTCTTGCAAGATACCTTATGCAATGGGATAGAGTTTGTAAAACTCTAAATGAATTATGAAAATAAATACAGACGGCAATACACCGATGGAAGGTATAGTAACATTTACTATGTTCCCTGTGTATACCTTAACCTCATTTCTAGCTAGTCTTTCAGGCCATAGTAGTTCTTACATCGAGTTGCAACAGAATGCAATCGAGCGGGCATTTTTGTGATGAACTCACAATACCCAAGAATTAGTGATTAACATGTTTAACCATAATTCGCAAGAACTATATCTTTGACCAGCCTTCTATACATCAAAAACTTGTATGACATTCATACATGAGCTGGATATTCCAGTCTTCTTTCCTTTTGCCTTTATACTTCTAGCAGTTTAACTTTTAGTATTTCTCCTACTCTCAGAAGAAGCACCCAACTTAAGAGTGGCATTAGCCCCGGACTTCCTAGGCGTGTAAGTCATACTAACACCCTTTGGACACTTCCTTTCTCTTTAAGTTGTTGTTTTATTCACCTTTCATTATATGACAGGCGTTCTTCTGGATCCCTTTCCCAACAGTCAAATGCATAGTAAACACTTTTACTAATACTTGCAAACAAACATTGCTTTGTTTGTATCTGAAAATAATTTTCAGTTCCATGAATATCATATAACTATCCCAACTTTCGAAGTTTGGGTTTCATGGAAGCAAACATATTCCACTTGACCGTAACAGAATTCTAGCTTTTGGATCGAAGGACGAGAGTCACATGATCCATAGCATTAGCGGGAGGATACGGAAAGCATGCGATAGGACAAAGTCCTTCTCGGCACTTTTGAGGACAATCCTCATATTACGTTACCAATCGTAAAGTTTTAACCAGATATTTAACAGCTATTCAATTTTAATAGGGAAGGTGGAAATGCGAGCCATTATTCTACAACTATTATGCAAGAAACACTTAGACAGTGTTCATAATTAATTGCACTGAGAATTAAACATGTTAATTCAACAGTGCGCTCCCACTCAAATCAATATCTCTCATAATTGATTTAGAGTGATTCAAGATCCATATTTCTATTCGATGCCATTGACGGGTTCATCACTGATGACACGAATTTCAATCGGTAGGCCAACTTGCCGATCACATCTCTATGTGATTCTTGTTCATCTTTCGATGGGCGTGTTCCGAGCTCAGGACTCTCCTGCCTGAACGTCAAAGACAACCAAGTGATCTTGCTGCGAGGTCTGACCTCACCCGCCTCATTCCTCTCGATTCGTTCGTGCTCATGTGTACATGGCGCACCCCGAAAAGATACGAATTTCAGACGGTGCTACACTTGGGTGAACACTAACTACTTTGATATTTTAAGTGAGAGATCACCCTAATAAAAAGCGACTACCGCGCAATCAAGAAGGGTGCATCATAAGGGATAAACATCTCAGGCAATTCATAATAGCATGATATGGTATAGCCCTTTCTGACGGAGAAGTATTTCATTTCTTCGTCTTCGGCATTCGCGTCGGTGTTCACCTTCGCGAAGATTGCCACCACCTTGTCGATGCACCAGATAATATTGCTATCTCTATAGCTAACAAAATAATGCATTACAACAAGGTTGACACGCAGGTCATTAAAGTGCAATCATATGGCTCCAGCCATCATGCCGAATCATGACACGCAGGTCATGTTAATCAAATTACATCATATAGTCATCTCATACATAATCGAATTAGTATGAGCACTGCTATACCACATCACATGCACATCCTGCAAAACCAAGTTAGACGCCTCTAATCGGTTTATGCAAAATTTATTTTACGTGGCTTCTAAGGTTTTGACTTAAACCGCAGCTACCAACATTTTATCATCAAGTATGATTATTCAAGTTGCTAGATTAACATCTCGGGGTGTATGAAACACGGGATAATTAAATCTCGAGCCCCATACTAAACTTCGTCATACGCATGACCCCCGTGCAGATCATATCTGCAATGCCCTTTCATCTGCGAATTTCATCTTTCTTTTGACTACGGCAGAACCCAAAGAACTGATAGCACTTCCATGATCAATCAGGATCACGGATTGCCAGAACTTTGTCAAATTCCACCATGCTGTCTCGAGATTGAGCAAACGCAAATTCTAGGGAAGCAACAAGAACGTCGGTAACAGATTTCATCTGTCACCCGCATAAATAATTTTCAGCAATAGATCTCATCTACTACCTAATTATATTATGCAATACCCATACATCTCCATGTATTCTAGATCGAAACCTGCATCTACGCATAGCACGGCTCTTGATGCCACTGTAGGGTAACGCAGCAGAAAACAAAAAATTTCCGACCTACGCACCAGCCCAGGACCACTATGGAGACTGCATACATGGTTTGATCTTTTTCGTTACCGACTCGTAGCGCAGCGGGAAGTAGAGTCGATGACGATCGGCGGTGCAGATCCCCGCAGCTAGGATTTACAACCTCCCAACCGCGAGGATGTATACCCTCATCTGCTCCTCAGACAGCCCACCGGGAGGCGGTCGAACAGCCCCCCGGATGGTGTCGCGGACAGCCCTTCGGGAGGACCTTCGAAACTCGGACGGTCACACGGACAGCCCTTCGGGAGGCACTCACGAACTAAGACCGAAACTACGATCTCTCTACAGAGTTGCACACATACGGTGTCATCTATCCGGCAGGGCTTCGCCGTCCAGAACTAGTTCCCACCGGAACCCAGACAGCCTTTCGGCTCTACGAAACTATTTCGTGGGAGGGAGAGAGAAGCCAGATCATGCATGGCACTTGTATGTGAGAAGGGATGATCCTTTAGGCAGCCCCTCCACCCCTATTTATAGGCCAAGCCCAAGGGTGGCTTCTCCAAGAAGCCAAGGGGGAAATACCAAAAAGGCCCTCAAGGTGGCTTCTCCAAGAAGCCAAGCAAAAAGCACTTTCACTATTCATGACGACATTTTTCAGCGTCCGTTCGAACTGAAAATATTTATGTGGGCTCAGAACATTTCCAGTACCCACTAAAATAATTTTCAACGCGTTCCGAAACAATTTCGGTTTAGTGATTTTCATCTGCGAAAAGCAAACAAGAATGCGTTTTCACTATTCATGAAGACAATTTTTCGCGTCCACTAAATCCGAAAATATTTCTGTGGGTCTTAGAATAATTCCAGTACCCACTAAAATGATTTTGGATTCGTTCTGAAACAATTTCAGATTAGTGAATTTCATCTGCGAAAAACAGCCAAAGCGGTACCGGCAGCTCCGAAACATTTTCGGTTTTTATTTCTGAAAATTCCAAAAAGTTTCCAGAATGATTCTGGCACCCTCCAAGAATTATCAGGCATGTGCCGAAACCATTTTGACTTAATGGCATACCCCGAAACAACTTTTTCGGTTTCACCGAAACTCATCCGGTGACCTCTCTCTGCGGTACGATTCCGCTGTCCGAAACTTTTCGGTGTCCGAAACTTTTTCGGTGATTTTCTCTCAGACTCCCTGTCTAGTATTCAGCAGATAGATGACCCTTAAGCGTGTGACCCTATAGGTTCGGTGAAGTATAGACATGACCTGGAACCCCTTCCGATCAATGATCAACATCGGAGCCGTGGACACCCATATTGACCCCTATACCCACACGAATGAATATTCGAGTGAACCTCCAGTTGCCGTGTGCTATTCCTGTTGCTTCGCGATATGTTACAAATACCCGAGGTGAGACATGTTGGCATTCCCGTGGATCAACAACTTGTCCACTATGCTAGTTACCTCGTTACCGGTTTTGTTCTCTTTTCTCGTTTCCGTGTTCCGGCATCCCAGTGATCAAATCACACTGTGTCTGGCCAGACGATGATGGATACCGTAATACCGAGAGGGCCCGAGAATATCTCTCCATCGTCGGAGGAGCAAATCCCAATCTTGAGCTATCAAGTTACTTGACACACTTTTCCATGAACCCGTAAGCCGCCGTAATAGCCACCCATTTACGGATGACGTTTAACAAACCCCAAAGTTCATGAAGCAAGCATGAAGAAACTCGATACTCTCATGGTCTAAGGAATCATGCAAACGTTAACCATCTCTGTGTTATGTACCATTAACTTGTGACGAATGAATCTCTTAGCATAACATCAATCCGGGTCGATTCAACACAAATGTTCTCTTAACATTGTGCCCTCAAAATTGCTGGCATAGACATGCCCATGATCAGGAAAAAAGAACCATCATGCAACAGTTGAGCTAGTCTTAGAGGCCAGACTAGGAATACTTCTTACCGTTTATTATTCCACACGTGCATATGAGTCTTCCTCCGAGCCTCGTGGATATGGCAGACTCGAGAATCATTGCAGTTATAGCATGGAACATAAACATAATTATGAACTCGGAGATAAATAATATCATTTATTATTGCCTCTAGGGCATATCTCCTACAAAAGGCCTAAAAGGACGAGAGATCCAGCTTCTCAAATCCCAAGTACTCGGGGACGCCCGACGAAAAAGGATAAGAGAGATTTATAACAGCCTGTCGCCAAAGTGCCCCAAAGTGAAACGGGGGAGCCAGTCGAGTCCTGGCACAAGTACTGAAAATTCTGTGCACGAAATTCCGGACATAAACTTTCCCATAGGGGAAACATGTAGGGGAACGCGACAGAAAACGAAAATTTTCGGTATAGCGAGCACGCCCAGGACCACTATGGAGACTGCATACAAGGTTTGATCTGATCCGTACCGACTCGAAGCGCAGCGGAAGAAGAGTCGGTGTAGATCGTTGGTGCAGATCCCCGCAGCTAGGATTTACAACCTCCCAACCGTGAGGATGTACTCCCTCTCCGGACAGCCCTTCGGGAGGCGGTCGGACAGTCCTCCGGACAATGTCGCGGACAGCCCTTCGGGAGGACCCTCGAAACTCGGACGGAGACTCGGACAGCCCTTCGGGAGGACACTCGAACAGCCCCTCGGGCAAAAGATCGAAACTACAATCTCTCTACGGGGTTGCACACATACGGTGTCAGCTATCCGGCAGGGCTTCGCCGTCCAGAACTATTTCCTGCCGGAACCCAGACAGCCTTACGGCTCTACGAAGCTCTTTTCGTGGGAGGGAGAGAAGAAACCAGATAATGCATGGCATGTGTATGAGAGCAAGGGATGAGCTTTGGGCTGCCCACTCCTCCTCTATTTATAGGAAAGCCAAGGGGTAGGGATGGCTCACAAAAACCCAAAATGAACATGCAAATGTCACACATGAAGGGCATAATGGGGAGGAAGTGGAGCTCCAGGGAGCCCCACACATGTGGCCGGCCAACCCCCTTGGGGGGCCCCATGAGGAGCATGCTTGGCCCCCAAGCCCTTCTAGAAGCCTTATGGAAATATCCCAAAAGGTGACTCACCATAAAATATCCCAAAAAGCACTTTCACTATTCACGACGACATTTTTCAGCGTCCGTTCGAACTGAAAATATTTATGTGGGCTTAGAACATTTCCAGTACCCACCATAATAATTTTCAACGCGTTCCGAAACAATTCCGGTTTTAGTGATTTTCATCTGCGAAACGCATCTGAAGTGGCTCCGGCAGCTCCGGAACATTTCCGGTTTTTATCTCAGAAAATTCCAAAAAGCTTCCAGAATGATTCTGACACCCTCCAAGAATTATCAGGCATTTGCCGAAACCAATCTGACTTAATGGTATATCCCGAAACAACTTTTCGGTACCATCGAAACTTATCCGATGACCTCTCTTTGCGGTATGATTCCGCTGTCCGAAACCTTTCCGGTGTCCGAAACTTTTTCGGTGATTTTCTCTCATACTCCCTGTCTAGTATTCAGCAGATAGATGACCCTTAAGCGTGTGACCCTATAGGTTCGGTGAAGTATAGACATGACCCGGAACCCCTTCTGATCAATGATCAACATCGGAGCCGTGGACACCCATATTGACCCCTATACCCACACGAATGAATATTCGAGTGAACCTCCAGTTGTAGTGAGCTATTCCTATTGCTTCACGATATGTCACAAACACCCGAGGTGAGATTTATTGCATCCCCGTGGACGAACAATTTTTCCACCATGCAAGTTACCTCGTTACCGGTTCTTTTCTCTTTTCTCGTTTCCGTGTTCCGGCATCCCAGTGATCAAATCACAAGGTGTCTGGCCAGACGATTATGGATACCGTAACAGCGAGAGGGCCCGAGAATATCTCTCCATCGTCGGAGGAGCAAATCCCAATCTTGAGCTATCTTGTTACTTGCCATACTTTTCCGTGAACCCGTAAGCCGCCGTAATAGCCACCCAGTTACGGATGATGTTTAACAAACCCCAAAGTTCACAAAGCAAGTACGAAGGAACTCGATACTCTCATGGTCTAAGGAATTATGCAAACATTAACTATCTCTGTGTTATTAACCATAAACCTGTGACGAAAAGAATCTCATAGCATAACATCAATTTGGGTCGATTCAACACAAGTGTTCTACCAGCATCGCGCCCTCAGAATTGCCAGCATAGACATGCCCATGATCAGGAAAACAGGATCATCATGCAATACATGAGCCAGTCTTAGAGGCAAGACTAGGAATACATTTTGCTGTTTAGTATACCACACGTGCACATGAGTTTCCCTCCGAGCCTCGTGGATATTGCAGACTCGGGAATCATTGCAGTTATAGCATGGAAGCTAAACACTCATTACAAACTTTTGAGATACAAAATAACTGTTATTACTGCCTCTAGGGCATATCTCCTACAGACTCCCACTTGCACTAGAGTCATAATCCAGTTACATGGCTTCCCTAACACCAATGGCTATCCGGTGCTGCTCATGCTTTGCTCGGGGTAGAGGCTTTGTCATCGGGTCTGACACGTTCAGATCCGTGTGAACTTTGCGTACTTTCACTAAACCCTCTTCGACATGATGTGGAATGAGTTTATATTTGCGTTGAATATGTCTAGTCTTATGGTGCGAACTTGGCTCCCTTGCCTGAGCCACGGCGCCACTATTATCACAATAGATTTCCACCGGGTCCAGAGCACTTGGAAGCACACCAAGGTCTTCAAGAAATTGCTTGATCCATACCGCCTCCTTGGAGGCTTCTGAAGCGGCAACATACTCCGCCTCCATCGTAGAATCTGCCACAGTCTTTTGTTTGGAAATTTTCCAATCAACTGCGCCGTCGTTCAATATGAAAACATAGTCTGATTGAGATTTGAAGTCATCTGGGTCAGTCATGAAGCCTGCATCAGTGTAACCACTTACAATGAGCTCTTCATCACCTCCGTACACAAGGAGGAAATCCTTGGTCCTTCTAAGGTACTTAAGAATACCCTTGACTGCGGCCCAGTGTTCCAACCCTGGATCACTTTGGTACCGGCTGCTAACACTTAGCGCATAGGAAACATCTGGTCTTGTACATAGCATGGCATACATAATAGAACCAACTGCCGAGGCATATGGAACATCATTCATTTGTACTCGCTCATCCAGAGTCCGAGGACTCTGATTTTTGCAAAGCATTGTGCCAGGTGACATGGGGAGTAGGCCTTTCTTGGAGTTCTCCATGTTGAACCTTTTCAACACCTTGTCAATGTACGTGCTTTGGCTAAGCGCTATCAGCCGTTTTGATCTATCTCTATAGATTCTGATGCCCAATACATATGCTGCTTCGCCTAAGTCTTTCATTGAAAAACTTTTCTTCAATGAGTCTTTTATTTCGCTAAGAAAATTCACGTCATTTCCAATCAATAATATGTCATCCACATACAAGATTAGAAATGCTTTTGCGCTCCCACTAAACTTCTTGTAAACACAAGATTCTTCGTCATTCCTGATGAAGCCAAATTCTTTGACCACTTCATCAAAACGAATGTTCCAGCTCCTTGACGCTTGCTTCAGACCATAAATGGCTTTCTGAAGTTTGCATACCTTTCCAGCATCCTTATGAACGACAAAACCTTCTGGCTGTATCATGTACACATCCTCTTTGAGGTTTCCATTTAGGAAAGCCGTTTTGACATCCATCTGCCATATTTCATAATCAAAATAAGCAGCAATTGCTAGTAATATCCGAACAGACCTAAGCATAGCTACCGGCGAGAAAGTCTCGTCGTAGTCCACTCCTGGAACTTGTGTGAACCCTTTCGTGACAAGTCTAGCTTTGTGGATAGTAATGTTACCATCCGCGTCTGTCTTCCTTTTCAAAATCCATTTACAACCAATCGGCTTTACGCCTTCAGGAAGTTCTTCCAAGTTCCAAACTTGGTTTTCGTACATGGATTCCATTTCGGATTTCATGGCCTTGTGCCATTCCTTTGAGCTGGGCCCCGCCATCGCTTCCTTGTAGTGCGCAGGTTCATCGTCTTCAAGAATGAAGATTTCATTATGAAACCACTCAGGTGGCTGGATAGCCCTACCTGATCTGCGCGGTTCAGTTACACCATTGTCTGAAGTCTCCGCATCATATGCGACAACTTCAGGCTCAGTTGCAGGGATAATTAGCGGAATTTCTTCCGGTTCCTTAGCCATATCAACTGTTGCCGAAGAATCACTAATCTCATCAAGTTGTACTGTCCTCCCACTTAATTCTTTGGCGAGAAACTCTTTCTCAAGAAATTGTCCATTTCTAGCAACAAACACTTTGTTATCGGACGGGTGGTAGAAGAAATACCCAATTGTTTCCTTGGGATAACCTACAAAGCAACATTTGTCTGATCTGGGATCTAGTTTGGTAGGTTGTAAACATTTTACGTATACCTCACAACCCCAAATCCTGAGATGCGACAAACCAGGTTTCTTCCCGTTCCATAACTCGTATGGTGTCGTCTCAACTGATTTAGACGGTGCTCTGTTAAGTGTGTGAGCAGCAGTTTCCAGTGCGTGACCCCAAAAAGATATCGGAAGATTTGTAAGAGACATCATTGACCTTACCATGTCCAACAAGGTTCGGTTACGTCATTCCGATACTCCATTTCTCTGTGGAGTTCCGGGAGGCGTAAGCTGTGAAATGATTCCACGATCACTCAGATGTTGGCCAAACTCATGACTAAGATATTCGCCTCCGCGATCAGACCGCAGAAACTTAATCTTTTTGTTACGATGATTTTCTACCTCATTCTGAAATTCTTTGAACTTTTCAAAGGTTTCCGATTTATGCTTCATTAAGTAGATATAGCCATACCTACTCAAATCATCAGTAAAAGTCACGAAGTAAAAATATCCACCCCGTGCGCCTGTGTTCATTGGACCACATACATCACTATGTATTATTTCCAATAATTCACCCGCCTGTTCAGGATGACCCGTGAACGGCGTCTTGGTCATTTTCCCCATCAGGCAAGCTTCACATGTGTCAAATGATTCAAAATCAAGGGACGGTAAAACTCCATCTTTATGGAGTCTTTGCATGCGTTTCTTACCGATGTGGCCAAGGCGACAGTGCCACATGAAAGTGGTGGTGGTATCAGCCTTCTTAAGGCGTTTAGCATTCACGTTAAAGACATCATTTCCACATTCAAGATTTAGTATGAAAAGGCCCCCAACAATGGGTGCAAATCCATAAAACATATCCTTACAATAAAGTGAACAACCATTGTTCTCAGACTTGTACGAATACCCATCGTGTACCAAACATGATCCGGAGATAATGTTTCTACACAACAGTGGAACAAAATAACAGTTACTTAGTTCTAAGATAAATCCTGAAGGGAGACGTAGAGGCATAATGCCGACGGCTTGAGCGGCGATCCCAGCGCCGTTCCCGACGCGCATCACGACTTCATTCTTTGCTAGCTTGCGCACCTTCTGAAGTCCCTGTATCGAGTTGCAAATGTGAGCAACCGATCCGGTATCAAATACCCAAGACTTAGAGTTTTCGCTAGCAAGCAAAACGTCAATGACATTAACTTGTATAACAATTATACCTTTTCCGGTTTTCCCGGTCTTCTTATCTTCCAGATACTTCTTGCAGTTTCTCTTCCAGTGTCCTGTGCCCTTGCAGTAGAAGCACTCAGTTTCATTCTTGGCTCCGCCCTTAGAGTTGCTTTGGGAGCCGGTCTTACCGGTGCCCTTGCCCTTCTTTGGCTTGCCTTTCTTCTTTTTGAAACTGGCGGTTTTATTCACAAGCAACACTTGCTTGCGATTTTTCCGCAGTCCTCCTTCTGTAGTTTTCAGCATGGCGAGCACCTCTTCCGGCGTCTTCTCCATCCCTGTCATGTTGTAGTTCATGACAAAACCGTCGTAAGACGGGGGGAGTGAAGAAAGCAACATGTCCATCATATGGCCAGGTGGAAGTGGAAATTCTAGGGCTTTAAGCCTTTCAGAATAGCCAATCATTTTGACCACGTGTTCGCCAACTGAACTACCCTCAGCCATCTTGCAATCCATCAAAGCCTTCATGATATCATATCGTTCAGACTTTGCGGTTTCCTTGTACAGAGCATCCAATTCCCGGATCATATCACGGGCTTTATGGAATTCAAAACGTTTTTGAAGCCCTGGACTCATGCAAGCTAGCATGAGGCACTGCACTAAGTTGTGATCATCATCCTTAGTGGCCCAGACATTTTGTTCATCTACCGGTGCATCTGCCGCCGGTTTAGCTGGAAGAGCAGTTTCAAGCACGTACAATTTCTTAGCGCTCCTGAGGACAATCCTCAGGTTACGGACCCAGTCCGCATAGTTGTTTCCAGTCGTAGCTAACTTCTCTTTCTCTAACATCGGGCCTAAGTTGAACGCGGTGTTGCGAGCCATTTGATCTACAACGAAAACACAAGTTTCACTTAGACTTTGTTTATAATGAAATTTGCACTAGTGAATAAACATTTTTATTCTAAAGTGCGCTCCCACTCAAATCAATATCTCTCATAATTGATTTAGGGTGATTCAAGATCCATATTTCTATTCGATGTCATTGACGGGTTCATCACTGATGACACGAATTTCAATCGGTAGGCCAACTTGCCGATCACATCTCTATGTGATTCTTGTTCATCTTTCGATGGGCGTGTTCCGAGCTCAGGACTCTCCTGCCTGAACGTCAAAGACAACCAAGTGATCTTGCTGCGAGGTCTGACCTCACCCGCCTCATTCCTCTCGATTCGTTCGTGCTCATGTGTACATGGCGCACCCCGAAAAGATACGAATTTCAGACGGTGCTACACTTGGGTGAACACTAACTACTTTGATATTTTAAGTTTGAGAGATCACCCTAATAAAAGCGACTACCGCGCAATCAAGAAGGGTGCATCATAGGGGATAAACATCTCAGGCAATTCATAATTAGCATGATATGGTATAGCCCTTTCTGACGGAGAAGTCTTTCAATTCTTCGTCTTCGGCATTTGCGTCGGTGTTCACCTTCGCGAAGATTGCCACCACCTTGTCGATGCACCAGATAATATTGCTATCCCTATAGCTAATAAAATAAGTGCATTACTTAAGGTTGACACGCAGGTCATTAAAGTGCAATCATATGGCTCCAGCCATCATGCAGAATCATGACACGCAGGTCATGTTAGTTACATCATATAGTCATCTCATACATAATCAAATTGAATATGAGCATTGCTATACCACATCACATGCACATCCTGCAAAACCAAGTTAGACGCCTCTAATCGGTTTATGCAAAATTTTATTTTACGTGGCTTCTAAGGTTTTGACTTAAACCGCAGCTACCAACGTTTTATCATCAAGTATGATTATTCAAGTTGCTAGATTAACATCTCGGGGTGTATGAAACACGAGATAATTAAATCTCGAGCCCCATACTAAACTTCGTCATACGCATGACCCCCGTGCAGATCATATCTGCAATGCCCTTTCATCTGCGAATTTCATCTTTCTTTTGACTATGGCAGAACCCAAAGAACTGATAGCACTTCCATGATCAATCAGGATCACGGATTGCCAGAACTTTGTCAAATTCCACCATGCTGTCTCGAGATTGAGCAAACGCAAATTCTAGGGAAGCAACAAGAACGTCGGGTAACAGATTTCATCTGTCACCCGCATAAATAATTTTCAGCAATAGATCTCATCTACTCCAAAATTATATTATGCAATACCCATACATCTCCATGTATTCTAGATCGTAACCTGCATCTACGCATAGCACGGCTCTTGATGCCACTGTAGGGGAACGCGACAGAAAACGAAAATTTTCGGTATAGCGAGCACGCCCAGGACCACTATGGAGACTGCATACAAGGTTTGATCTGATCCGTACCGACTCGAAGCGCAGCGGAAGAAGAGTCGGTGTAGATCGTTGGTGCAGATCCCCGCAGCTAGGATTTACAACCTCCCAACCGCGAGGATGTACTCCCTCTCCGGACAGCCCTTCGGGAGGCGGTCGGACAGTCCCCCGGACAATGTCGCGGACAGCCCTTCGGGAGGACCCTCGAAACTCGGACGGAGACTCGGACAGCCCTTCGGGAGGACACTCGAACAGCCCCTCGGGCAAAAGATCGAAACTACAATCTCTCTACGGGGTTGCACACATACGGTGTCAGCTATCCGGCAGGGCTTCGCCGTCCAGAACTAGTTCCTGCCGGAACCCAGACAGCCTTACGGCTCTACGAAACTCTTTTCGTGGGAGGGAGAGAAGAAGCCAGATAATGCATGGCATGTGTATGAGAGCAAGGGATGAGCTTTGGGCTGCCCACTCCTCCTCTATTTATAGGAAAGCCAAGGGGTAGGGATGGCTCACAAAAACCCAAAATGAACATGCAAATGTCACACATGAAGGGCATAATGGGGAGGAAGTGGAGCTCCATGGAGCCCCACACATGTGGCCGGCCAACCCCCTTGGGGGGCCCCCATGAGGAGCATGCTTGGCCCCCAAGCCCTTCTAGAAGCCTTTTGGAAATATCCCAAAAGGTGACTCACTATAAAATATCCCAAAAAGCACTTTCACTATTCACGACGACATTTTTCAGCGTCCGTTCGAACTGAAAATATTTATGTGGGCTTAGAACATTTCCAGTACCCACCATAATAATTTTCAACGCGTTCCGAAACAATTCCAGTTTTAGTGATTTTCATCTGCGAAACGCATCTGAAGTGGCTCCGGCAGCTCCGGAACATTTCCGGTTTTTATCTCAGAAAATTCCAAAAAGCTTCCAGAATGATTCTGGCACCCTCCAAGAATTATCAGGCATTTGCCGAAACCAATCTGACTTAATGGTATATCCCGAAACAACTTTTCGGTACCATCGAAACTTATCCGATGACCTCTCTCTGCGGTATGATTCCGCTGTCCGAAACCTTTCCGGTGTCCGAAACTTTTTCGGTGATTTTCTCTCATACTCCCTGTCTAGTATTCAGCAGATAGATGACCCTTAAGCGTGTGACCCTATAGGTTCGGTGAAGTATAGACATGACCCGGAACCCCTTCCGATCAATGATCAACATCGGAGCCGTGGACACCCATATTGACCCCTATACCCACACGAATGAATATTCGAGTGAACCTCCAGTTGTAGTGAGCTATTCCTATTGCTTCACGATATGTCACAAACACCCGAGGTGAGATTTATTGCATCCCCGTGGACGAACAATTTGTCCACCATGCAAGTTACCTCGTTACCGGTTCTGTTCTCTTTTCTCGTTTCCGTGTTCCGGCATCCCAGTGATCAAATCACAAGGTGTCTGGCCAGACGATTATGGATACCGTAACAGCGAGAGGGCCCGAGAATATCTCTCCATCGTCGGAGGAGCAAATCCCAATCTTGAGCTATCTCGTTACTTGCCATACTTTTCCGTGAACCCGTAAGCCGCCGTAATAGCCACCCAGTTACGGATGACGTTTAACAAACCCCAAAGTTCACAAAGCAAGTACGAAGGAACTCGATACTCTCATGGTCTAAGGAATTATGCAAACATTAACTAACTCTGTGTTATTAACCATAAACTTGTGACGAAAAGAATCTCATAGCATAACATCAATTTGGGTCGATTCAACACAAGTGTTCTACCAACATCGCGCCCTCAGAATTGCCAGCATAGATATGCCCATGATCAGGAAAAATGGATCATCATGCAATACATGAGCCAGTATTAGAGGCAAGACTAGGAATACATTTTACCGTTTAGTATACCACACGTGCACATGAGTTTCCCTCCGAGCCTCGTGGATATTGCAGACTCGGGAATCATTGCAGTTATAGCATGGAAGCTAAACATTCATTACAAACTTTTGAGATACAAAATAACTGTTATTACTGCCTCTAGGGCATATCTCCTACAAAACACCCAACGGAGATGTGTGCGCGCACATCGGCATGTGAAATCTAAAGGACCTTGCTCCCATAATGGGAAATTTGGTAGAGCAAGTGTTTGCGCCGATGCGCTCCATGACGAAATGGCCATAAATTATATTTATACGGGGGAGTCCCTGAACCGAGCAACGGTGATTGTCGACATTAACTTTTCTATGAAAATTGCCTCAATCATAGATCTTGACCCTGAGCCTAACACGCTCGCTGATTGCAAGAAAAGGTCGGATTGGAAAGGTTGGCGGGAGGTAGTTATTGCTGAATTATTATCTCTCAACAAAAGGAAGGTGTTCGGACCAGTTTGTCGAAGTCCTCCCCACATTCGCCCTGTTGGCCATAGGTGGGTTTTTGTTCGAAAGAGAGATGAAAATAATAAGGTAGTATGGTACAAAGCAAGGCTCGTCGCTCAATGGTTCACTCAACGACCAGGTGTCGATTTTGAGGAGACTTATTCCCCGGTCATGGATGGAGTTACCTTTAGATACTTGATCTCAATGGTAGTAAACATGGGCTTGAAAATGAAACTAATGGATGTTGTCACTGCTTACTTGTATGGTAACTTGGATTCGAACATATACATGAAGGTTCCTGAAGGTATCCCTGTTCTGAACCATGATAGAGCAAACAGGAGTCTATACAGTGTTCAACTTCAAAAGGCACTGTACGGACTCAGACAGTCTGGTAAAATGTGGTATAATTGCCTAAGTGATTTCCTTCATCAGAAGGGCTACACGAGCAATAAAGATTGCCCATGTGTTTTTATACGGCGATCCCAAGATGGATTATGTATAATCTCAGTGTACGTGGACGACTTGAACATAATCGGTACGCCTGAGGATATTGAGGAAGTGAGTTCCTACCTGATGTCGGAATTCGAGATGAACGATTTGGATAAAACCAAGTTATGTCCAGGTCTGCAGCTTGAACATTCCCCTGATGGGATTCTAGTGCACCAGTCGGCCTACACCCAGAAGGTGTTGGAAATATTTGGATTTGATAAGGCATGTCCTTCTAAGATCCTGATGGCCGGGAGATCTTTACAGCCAGACAAGGATCCGTTCAGGCCAAAGGAAGAGGGGGAGGAGACTCTGGGACTAGAGGTTCCTTACCTGAGTCCAGTTGGAGCACTCATGTACCTCGCAAATTGTACACGGCCAGACATAGCTTTTGCTGTCAGTTTGCTTGCTAGGTACAATTCTGAACCTACCAAGATACATTGTAAAGGTGTCAAGAACATCTTCCGTTACCTGCAAGGGACCAAAGATCTTGGTCTGTTTTATAAAAGGAATCAAGACCTATCTATTATAGGCTATGCCGATGCTGGGTACCTATCGAACCCGCAAGATTGCAAATCACAAACTGGATATGTTTTCCAGGAAATCGTCCAAGTAAACTCTTGCGTCGACTTCCATGAACCACTCGGAAATCATGGTACTATTCGAAGCGTCAGAAGAATGTGTACCGCTTCGGCGGATGATCGGCCGCATTCAGTAGACATGAGAGCTGAACACCGTACAAACCCCTACCATTATCAATGAAAATAATGTTGCTTGTATTGCACAAGTTCAGATGGGTTATGTGAAGAGTAACCTCACAAAGCGTATTAGTCCCAAGTTCTTCTATGCACATGAGCTGCAACAGTTGAACAAGGTGAGAGTTTTGCATACTAAGTCCTGCGACAATCTTACTGATATGTTCACTAAATCATTACCGGCATCAACCTTAGGGAGGTGTGTGCGTGGAATCGGTATGATGAGACTTAGAGAGATGCAAGGTTCAAGGGAAGAAACTTCACAAACTCGTCGTTAAAACCTCGATCCTGATGATCGAGTACTCAACTTGATGGTTGAGTGGATTGTACTTCTTTTCCCTTTAGTGAGTTTTCCTGATGTTTCTCACACGAGATTTTTTATGAGGCAATTCGTGCAATACAACAACGTATACTGTGTGCTCTTTCTCCATATTTTTTCCCACTGGATTTTTTGGAGTTTTGAGGCATGGATATACGGATAATTACCCAAGAAGGAGTGTTGGGAAACCGGGCCACCACGAGGGGTGGCGGCGGCTGCGTGCGATGCGCATGGGCTAGCCCCTCCCGGTTCCATACTTTACGTCAAGTGGGTACTTATCTCTTGACCCCCTACCCATATATAAAGAGACAAGGAGCAATCATTGTAAAATTTGATCATTGATTAATAAAGATAGTCTCCTCCATACTTTCCTGTGTTCATCTACTTTTACGTGTTCGACTACTTCGTTTACGACGTTCGTTTTCGCTCCGCAACCTTGGACCGGACTCGCTAGTGGAGTTGCGGAACAGAAACCACCTCAAACATCTCAGTAGCACTTGCAGTTCTTTCTAGAAACCACCTGCGGCTAGTAAGTACCTCGGGTAACCGCCTTATACTTCTGTATGTTCATGTTTTCTGAGGAACCACCACTTCCATTTTCTGTTGCTTTTCCTTCCCCTTTCCCGATGCACGGCCAACTCCGCGGACCAAGCATGCCATCTCTTGTATGATTCATCACCGGTGTTCCTCGCACGGGGGCAGATCGTCCCGTCCACGACGGTGTCATGGAAGATCCACCCATCCGTGGCGGCACGGTGCAGGTCCAGTCCGGCAGCGGAGGCGCGGTGCCATATCCATTCTGGCCACTGAGGCCTCCTAGGCATGGTGGCAATTGTATGTCGCCGTCACCAACCTCCACTCAGGCCTCCCCATGTGGACTCCATCACATGGGAGGACCCCTTACGATGTCATCTTGGATCTCTGGCACGATGAGCTCCCAGGTGTGATCGACCTTCGCGCTGATGGATGTTATTTAGCGTTAGAGTTTAGTCAAACTATTCTTATGGTATTACACTAGCCTACAGAACAATGATGAAACTTGTATCTTTGTCTATGTTGGCTGTAGATTACGTACTGATGTCTAATAAACCTGACTAGGTCTAAATAAAGTATGTAGCGATGTTTAATGAAACCACGGGTGCTTTATTATTTCGATGACACTGTACAAAATATAACAGTTTTGGCCCACCATTTTTTTCTAATCACCAAACTGCTTGATTTATTTAGGCGATTATACTTTTTTTACACTTTTTCGGAAAACGAAATGTCTTGTGAAGTGTCACCGTAATGTCAAGGCGGTGATGAAATTATGTTTTAGTTGCATTGCACAAAAAACAATCTGGAGTGAAGAGGATCAGGAGCAAGCACCGGCTACTCATGACGTATCTTCTCTTCATGAGTAATAAGTTTGTCCTTGGGACAGTACCGCTGCCTTCTGGATTCATTTGATCAAATTATTATCTAAATGCAGTTATGATCCTAGGAGCATGTATAATTATTATAAGTATATTTCATTTATTTCAATCAGAATTATGTTTTTTTCTTTCGAAAAGGGGGATCTCCCCGGCCTCTGCATCAGAGTGGTGCATACGGCCATCTTATTAACGAAATAAAAGGTTCCAACAAGGTTCCAAAGTCTCCGACTGAAAAGTAATAAAAAGACAGCTCACACAGAGCTAAAGAGGCTGGACACACAGACTAGCCAAGATAAGACACCACAACCGGCTGGCTAAAGATAGATAGGTAAACTAATTGCCTATCCTATTACATGACCGCCATCCAAACCGGTTGAAGATATCCCGAGCTACCATCTCCCAGCGGATAGATCCAGTAACCAAATGCTCCCTGGCCTTCATCGGAGTGAGTAGTGACCATGAACGGAGCCAGGGTGGAGCTCTTTGTGATCGGTGTCTTTTTTTGCGGGAAAACTTCTAATCTATTAATGGTCAATGATGGTAGTGCAACGAACACCAGAATAACAAAAATTACATTCAGATCCATAGACCACCTAGCAAAGACTACAAGCATTAAATTAAGCGGGCCGAAGATGCGCCGTTGTCATCGCCCATCCCTCACCAGAGCTGGGAATTTTTTGTTGTTGTAGTAGACAGTTGGGAAGTCACCGTCCTAAGGCCCCACAGGAACAATGCACTGGAATAGCAACCACCGTCGATGAAGAGTAGCATAGTTCATAAGGATCCAACCTGAAGACTGATGTATACTATGCAACTTTATTCTTGTATACTCTGTTGGGCCTTCAAACGCAGAGTATTGTATGACAGCAGCAAATTTCTCTCAAGTGGATGACCTAAAATTTATTAATCCGTGGGAGGTGTAGGATGAAGATGGTCTCTCTCAAACAACCCTACAATCAAATACAAGAAATCTATTGTGTCGCCAACACACCCAATACAATGATAAATTGTATAGGTGCACTAGTTCGGTGAAGAGATGGTGATACAAGTTTAGTATGGATAGTCGATATAGGCTTTTGTAATCATAAATAATAAAACCAGCAAGGTAACATGCGATAAAAGTGAGCACAAACGGTAATGATATGCTTGGAAACAAGGCCTAGGATTCGTACATTCACCAGTGCAATCTCTCAACGGTGCTAACATAATTGAATCACATAACAATCCTCAACATGCGACAAATAATCACTCCAAAGTTCCAATCAGAGAAAGTAGGATGAAAACGTGTATCAACCTCTATGCCTAGATTGCCCCGACGTCACCACGGGAATCAACAAGTTGACTACCAAAACATATATCAAGTGACTCAATAGAATACCCCTGTCACCACGAGTATCCACATGCAAGACATACATCAAGTGATCTCAAATCCAAAATATTCAATCCGGTAACAATGAAACCCCAAAGAGAAAGCATACCCTCAACCCCGGGGGTGAACTACTCCCGCCTCATCATGGAAGCAACGGGGATGATGAATATGGCGTCCGGTGATGACTTCCCCCTCCGGCAGGGCGCCAGAACAGGGCTCCGGATGAGATCGCTTCATAATAGAGGCTTGCGGCGGCGGAAAAACTTGTCTAGGTTAACTTTTGGGTATTTTTGTATTAATAGGAATTTCCAGCGATGGAATCACACCAAAAGGAGTCTCGAGGGTCCCACAAGCTCGCATGGCACTCCCTAGGGGGAGGGCGCGCTGTGTGTACTTGTGGTGCCCTTGTGGGTCTTCTAGTCCTTTCTCGAAGCTTCGGGGGTCTCTTATGTTTCAAAGAAAACCAGCATAAATTGTTATCACAGTTGGACTTTGTTAGGTATGGTTTCTGCAAAACATATAAATAGGCAAAAAGTAGGAACTGGCACTGCCTGTAAGTTAATAGGTTAGTACATAAAAATCATACAAATGTGCACCAAAACCATATAAAATTGATGTAAACATGGCATGAATACTTCATAAATTATAGATACGTTGGAAACATATAAGCATCCCCAAGCTTAATTCCTGATCTTTCTCGAGTAGGTAAATTATAAAAGAAATAATTTATGAAGTGTGAATGCTAGCATGGTACATAAGTTTGATCTATGATAATTTCAATCACTTTTCATAGCATCATAAACGACAACTCTTTCTCATAAAACTCATCATGATAAAGTAGCAATCAGTTCACATGTTATGGTTCAAACAATGCATTCTCTTGAAATTTAGCAACCTATGTTCTTAGTCACCAAACAATTAAAATTCATATTATTTTCCGAAAAGTCTAAGTAAAAGCTCCACATACTCAATTATTATATAGTCTTGTATGATTGCTAGTACTCAAAGCATATTTTTAGAATAAATAACATCCATCGAACACAGATGAAGATAGGGGCTTAATGTTTCTCCTCCCAACTTATATATCATAGAGATAATTGTCACTCATGATCAGAAATATTTGACTGGATATATGTGCTTCGATCTTTCCCCACCATATGATGCTTGCCAATTAAAGAATTTTTAAGATTAGAATAAGAAGTTGACTCAACATGAAAAGTAAATAGATTGGCCTTCATAGAGGGAAGCATGGATTTGCTAATTTGCCAAACACATTGTTTAAAACAGAGATAATTTCATTTGATAGGTGTACTTTTCCTATCAACGGTTTAAGGACAAAGTTTTTAATATCTTCCATGATAAAAACATTAATGGCGGTTCCATACAAAAGTTTTACTCTCTTTTCCACCATACTAACACAAACCATGACTAGCCGAATCCACGAGTGTCTGCCAACTTTCAGCATTCTAGAGGAGTATTTTTTACAAATAATTCAAGACTGGGCATCCCTTTTAACAGTCTCCCTCAAATTTTAACGAGTGAATAAACTCTCGTAGGTGAGTAAAACACACATAGCATGAAATATATTGACTACCCAATTGCTCCATGAGCGGTACGGGTACACAAAACAGATGTTCATTTGAAGGTTCTAAAGATATGGCATATACAAATTTACTTGGAATGGCAGTGAAATACAATCTATAGGTAGGTATGGTGGACACTCATATAACAAACTTGGCTCAAGGATTTTGGATGCACAACAAGTATTCCCGCTTAGTATAGAATTTTTCGTCTAGCAAAGATTATAAACAAGCACCACATGTTCTAGGATCCATAACAAGATAAATTCTATGCAAATATACCCAAACATAACTCATTACGTTGTCTTCCTTGTCCAACTTCAACTTATTTGTTCCAGTTTAAAAATAATTGATGGGTATTCACAATGATCAAAGATGTGCAAGATAATATACTTGTATGTGAAATTTCTCTTCCTTATGCTATTCTTCCATGAACTGCTTATATGACCAATATTGTGATTTTCAAACTTCAATAGATTTATATAAACCCAATGTGAAACTACTAATAAGCATATGGAACATGCATAATTTCAGATTTATGTTATTAAATTCATTCAACAATTTACTCTTAGGACGTAAGTGAAGCACAAGAATGAATGACAAACTACTCCAAATAATATAATTGAAGAATAAAGGGTAGCTAGGTAATTAAGTAGCTATGTGAGGACTCTCTCCAATTCAAAACTTTCAGATCTAATAATTTTATCCGACAATGCCAGACGCGCCACCGAAACTGGGGCTAGCCCGAGAGAACCTTATTCCATCTTCAGAGAACCGCCACCGTCTCACCTTCTTGAGAAGGACACTAACCCTAACAATACTCAAAGAAAGATCTAACAGAGGAGCCCTCCCACTACCAAGGGCCAGGATCCACTCCAACCCCATGGCCCTAAGGCCACTAGAGAGAAGCCAGACCGGCGGCGACACTGGCGGGAGGCAGAGGAACCCTAGCATTTTTTGGTGGGCATCTTTATTGTACGTGGAGCTGTTAGCTCAAGTGCGGTTTTGGACCATGTGGTAGAACCACCCTCTCTGTGTCTACAGAGCGGTCCACCGATAGTAGGGGTCACGTGTTGTGCCCAAACCCCCTAGGTCAAAGTTATTCTGCATGTAGGATTTGGCACAACATGCCCAATGATGGGCTCATCAATCATCATTTGGGAAGTGGAGCCCGCAGGTCAGCAAACAAATCAAGCGCAATAGGGTTGGGTAACTTGTTGTGAGTTGGGGCCAGGAGAGAGTCATCTCCTCGCCTATAACCTTTTTTTAATGTTGAAAACTGCCAAATACATTGATTAGAAATGTGTATTATAAGAACACCCCAAAGAAGGAAAGCACGTCAAAAAAAGGATAGTGCAAATAGAAGAAGAAAGAAAATGGGTTGCTTGGTTTATTGAAGGGAAACCGAGCAAAAACCTAAACAATGGCAAGCCACTCATAGCTAGACTAGGTCTAGTAGACACAAGATATACAAGACATCGGTAAGGATAAAAACATACGAAACACGCAGTCGAACGCTCGAGCGTCCGCCTCTACTAGAGTACACACCAAAACCAACGGATCAATCTGATCTCCCATGAGCATATTCGCCAAGCTCGGTGAAATTGGAGAGGGAGAACATGCATGAAATTAGGTGGACATATACCGCTTCGGTCCTATGAGAAATGACCAATATGGCCCATCTGACGCTCCTCAAATGTGAAGAATGCTCCTACTGCCCTCCAATGCCGACACCACATAATGCCCTCTGGACCACCTCCACAAGCCACGAGTCCCACTAATCGGGTTCACCTACAAGAAGATACCCCCAAGAGGGAACATGGCGCTAGCAAACATTGTAGCGCTGCCATCACCTGATCCGGGAGACTGGATCTATGGTTTACCCTGAAGCATGTCGGGAAGGAATATGACAGAGTTACATCGATGTCTCCAACAAGGGAACGACATCCATAAATGCTGCCATCGACAAATCTGGCTATAGATAAAGTAAGACTTCCGTCATCATCCTCACCCACTCAAGCGCATGAACCAGCCAGACCACCTAGCCTACCACCTCCGTGTCACACGTTCGTGGAATCTCAACCATTGCTCAAACCAGGTTCTAGGGTCGACACCAGGCCCGCAAAAACCTAGATCAACCCTTGTTGACCATGAACCCGCGCCTCTGCCCACATCCGGAGCCTCCACACCCGAACGAGCTTCATCCGGGTCACTAGCCACCGGACAAGCACCTCTTTGGCCGCCCACCCCAAGGCCTTAGAACGGGGAAGGAACCCGCCAGATCCAAACTATGCACGAGAGTGTAGAATGCATAATGTTGTATCCTCATTTGTCACCCGCATTTTGCCCGAGGCCATCTCTGTCTGCACAGGTATAGCGTGGCCATCCTGCACGTTGGCCTAATGATTCGGAGCATCCGACGATCATCCCCATGTACACTCGAGCCTACGCCATTGGACCTAAGGTGAATTCGCTCCTTTTCGAATCTTCCCTTTCCGCATGTAAGACATGGATGCTACTTCAAGCGCGGACCTTGTGCATACTCAGGTACACCCGTGTAGACCATGGAGAGCCCAAGGACCAAGGCCAAGTGTGCGCGAGAGCGAAGGAAGGAGAAGGAAGAAGAGACGGCTGCTACAGGCCCCGGACATCCGGCCCGACCCCCGGAAATCCGGCGCCCATCACAGAAGACACCTGAAGCTGAACAAAGTCAGCCCGGACATCCGGCCCCTAGGCCCGGACATCCGGCCCGTCGCGAGCCGCCGCACATCCGGCCCAGCTCCCGGAAATCCGGCGCCCCATCACAGAAGCTGGACCCTGCCAGCCCGGACATCCGGCCCCAGCGCCCGGACATCCGGCGTCTCGGGAAAGCCCGGACATCCGGCCCGTCGCCCGGACATCCGGTCCCTCCTGCCTGCATGCAGTGTATCCGGGCCGAAAGCCCATGTACCCCTTCGCCCCTTAGACTATATATACTCCCCCTCCACCTACGTTTTAGGGTTAGCAAAGGATTAGCTCATTTAGAGATAGAGCTTTGCTCGTCCATATCGGATCTACTCCACGAGAGAGACCGCGGCCCCTCTACGGAGAAGATCCACGTTGGATTCAAGACCCCCTCTTGGGTGGCCCCCATCAAGACCTCCTCACAGAGAAGAATTGGTTACCGTTTGTATCGTGCGTTGTTGGATTTGGATCTTGTATCTTACCTTTGTTTTCATCGATCTAACGCATGTGTGATCTATTCTTGTTGGTTGAGTGATTTCTTTCGTGTTCCCCTAGTGTTTCCCCTCGTGTTCATCACGTTCTTCGTAGGGATCCGCTCCTTTCGTGAAAGATCGGCCATCTAGGGTTCCACCCTACATCATCTTGGATCAGAGCTTAGGTTGATCATGAATTTGGAGCCTCCTCGTTGTGTTTTCTAACCTAGTTTTGTTGATTTCATCCTAAATTCGAAAATCCCCACCAAAAATAGCCTCCCAAGTTAGTTTTTGTGATTTGTTGGTTTGATGATGTTTTGTTGAATTTGATCCGTGGATTTGCTTTGTTACTTGTAGATCTAGCTTTTCCCCAATTTTGCCCACTTTCCATCCACGAAATCTCCGCAATTTTGCCCCCGAAATCATCAATTTCCGCCCCAAAATCGAGTTCCTCGAGTTCATCCTCGGATTTGGAGCCCGGACATCCGGCCCGTAGCCCTGGACATTTGGCCCCCCGGACATCCGGCCCGTGCCCCGGACATCCGGCTCCTGAAGCGCAATTTCGTGCATGTTTTTGGACATCAGGTCCCGGAAATCCGGCCCCGACCCCGGATGTCCGGCCCCTGTACATTTCAGCTTTTCCGTTTCACCGTTTTGTGCATAACTTCCACATCCGGAGTCCGATTTTCGCGTTCTTTAGCTCGTTGAGTAGCTATTGACATCCTCTATCCATCTAGATAGGTTCCATCACCATTTGACTCCATCAAAGTTTTGGCACTTTGGCATCTTTGCCTAGGGCTTCCACCATAACTTCCGCATAACCACCACCGACTTGCGCAACCTAACACATTTTGTTCCCCATTCCATTTGTGGTTGTTTGAGTTGTGATTCAAGTCTCCTAAGGTGTTTCGGCTACTTAGGGACGGTTGCTTCTTCATCAACCACCACCACCACTACCGCTTAGGCTTACCCACCATACACTTCCGACAACAACCTAACCCAATTTTGTATGTGTTGAGAGTTGTGTCTCCTAAGGTGTTTCGGCTATTTAGGGACCGTGTTTCGAACTCCGACACCGTGTATAGTCCATCCACCTTACCCTCGACTTCCACATTGCGTCTCAAAACCCCACCATTGCATTTCCGCAATCCCATTGAGTTTCCGCAAAACTACCACCGCATTCCCGCTACCACCGTTTGACTTTTTTCCTTGAGATTTTGAGTTGTGGTTTTTCCGTTTCCTAAGGTGTTTCGGCTACTTAGGGACGAGTCTCCATCATCTTGGTATCTACATCAAGAACACCGCCACTCATCATCGCCAAGGACGGTAACCTCGACGACACCATTGTATATTCCCCTTGGATTTGCATTGATAACCCCTAGCCCATTTTGCATCACTTGCCTATCGAGACTAGCCTTTTGAGTATTGCTGGCAACGTTACTTGTGCACATTAGTGATCCACCCTTCCATTGCATACATACCATACCATATTGGTATCATATCATCTCTTGTGTCACAAGTTTGTTCCCGCATATACACAATTGCTATCTTGGTTTGTGCATTGTGCAAAAGTGGCCATATCATACAAAAAAAGACGAATAAAGCTTTTAAGCAAAAGAGAAAGAGCAAAATAGCTTGTAAGCAAGTGCCATAGCATCATACCACATTGCACATAAGATTGTCATATCCGATCATCTTGGATCATCTTGAGAGAAACACCGGGAGCCATACATACAAAGCATACTTGGGATAGAAGTTTATCCATTTTGCATATCATAGGTTGTGCACAAGTGTCGTATCCGCCTATAGAGCAATCGTGCTAGCGTCTCTCTTGAGTTGTGCAACACGAGCGTTTTCCGTGGACTCCACATTTTGGCTCATTCCTTGGTTGCACGACCCCATTTATCTATCCGTGTGTGTGTTTCCGTGTGCCATTCTTTGCTATTGGTCTACTTGTTTCACTTGCGAATTTGTGAATCTCTTTCAACATTATTGACTCTTGCTAACATTTTGCATCAAATTTTTTGTGCCACTATCCTCACCGAGCTCCACCATAAGCCTTATTTGTGTACGTGTGAGAACCCGACAAGAATTGGTACCAATTGTGCTATTTCCTTGTTACACATTGAGTGATCATTGATCCATCTTCAACATCGGTCAAGGTACATTTGGTATTGTTCTTCTCTTTCTCCCACTCATATTTGCTCGAGTCTTGTGATGGATAGGCAAGGCATTCCATCTCCGGCCTTCGACAACAACGACGGCGCGAACAACTACATCACCAAAGCGTCCATCTTCGATCTACAATGACAAATCCAAGGCACACAATCTACCTTGCGAGAGCGCCTCGACAACCTCGCCATCGACATACTCAAGTTGGGCGAGCTAAAGGATCAACTACGCGACATGGTGGCTGACTACAAGTCTTTTTCCCCTTCATCATCCTCAAGGCGGTGGCGAGCAAGTCGATCATCTTCGGAGCGCCAAAACGATGCAAGCGCAAGTCGTCCACGTCCACATCTACATGACGACCACCATCACGTTCGTGATCCACATCGCCATGAAGGGCAAGTCAACTCCAAGCAACATGTGCACGACGACGACGAACGACATCTACTACGAGCTCAAGCATGACAACGACACCATCATCATGATGATGCTCCACAAGCGCAAACCTACAAGTCCCAACAAGCTCTACTTCACGCCAAGTCCAAGCTTCATGAGCAAAAGAGAAGACCGCAAGACGAGCACCACCAAGACGGAGCTACGGCTACAACAACCACTTCGGCATCTTCGCCAAGTGCTATGAAGGCATCTTCGCCTTCGGATGTACGGCATCTTCGCCTACTTCCCATGAGTTCGCCTACATCAACATCTTCAACAACAAGGCGACCACCTACATCAACATCTTCAACAACAAGGCGACGCTTCCATCTTCGGAAGCCCCTCAAGGAAGATGGCCGAGCATGGGAAATTCCCTTCGGTCATGGAGACGAGCTATGAGGTGCCACATCATATGGGCCTCCAACAACAAGACGGCGACAAGAAGGTTGAGCATGGGACTATCCCTTCAACCAAGGCGGCGATAGGAGTTGAGCATGGAGACATTTGCACCAACATCTCTCCGACACCCACATATCATGAGATGACCCAATTGCCATGTGAGGAGAGCCACCCCACCATGAGTGACATGAGTGACTCCACCATATGTGACATTGAGTACATTTCCCATGAGAGGATGAGTGTGACCACCACTAGCCCCACACTTGAGAGCATGCCACACATCTTATGTGAGGTTGAGTGCCATTTGAGTGACTCCACCAACAATATGAGTGAGAGCATCTTTGAGGGAGTGAGTGAGCCACAACACTTAGTGAATGAGGTAGTTGACACGGCATGTGATGCCACTATGATTTCTAATGACTAATCTCTACTCCGAGTGTGTTTTCTTTGGTGCTAGGTCTCCTACATGACGACATGCCTATCCTCGACGAGTACATACCTCCAATGGAGACGACGATGGCCATGGTGGACGATGATGAACCCCCCACATGGTACCATCAAGTTGCAACCTCACCTACAACACATGAGCTACGCTCCAAAGGTAACATAGGTGATAGTGCTTCTCTTGTCCCACTAGTGGACTATTTTATGAATGATTGCTTGCATGATGTTGACACACCTATTCCCATGCTTCATGCTAGTGCGACTTCCTCAAGTCATGACTTACCAATTTATGATGAATATGATGATGAGCATGTTGAGTTGCCTAGTTGTGATGCTAGGCTCCATAGGATATCTTGTGAAAATTCTATTGGTCACGTCATGTTTGACAATCCATTGAACTTGTCATATGCTATGAGTGAGATCTCCCATATTGCTTCATTTCAATCTCAACATAGTAACTATGCATGCCCCATTAAGATAAATTCAATTTGCACTTATGCATAGATGACGAAATGATGGTCATTGGCTTTTGTTTTTCATGTGATGATATTGCCATGCTTCCTTTACATGATTTACGCAATTCATCTACTATGCCATGCCATGATCACATTGCTCCGAATATGCATTGTTTTGGATGTTTTCAATATTCTCCATGTGATGTTTCCATTAACGCTCATGAGGAGACCCCCATAGTTTCCTCATACATATTAGGAGATTTCGATGCATTCCATACTTTGCATGATTCCCATAATTTTTTGCACCATATGCATTCCATGAATAACAATTCTCTACATATTTCCCATGATGCATTATATACTTTGAGTCTCCATTATGCTATACATAACACCAAACCTATCATGATGGATGACATGTTTATATCACGCATCTCATTTATTTGAGCATTGGCTATTTTGTGCTAACCGGCACAAGCACGTATGCATCATGATGGATGATGTGTACATCTACCACGCACACACAATTTTCCCTTTGTTTTTGTTTTGTGTAGGTACTCACGTATACTCGTCAACCTCTCAATCCCAAGAGTTGACGAAATGAGCTCTTGAGACCAACGACGATTTGGGATCCCGTGGATTGTCCTTCCCACCATTTCCTTCACGCAACGACTTCGCGCATTCCTTTTACTTGGCTCTCACACGGCTTTGGGCTATATATCACTTGTTTCGTTATGTCCATTTTCCCGTGTTCACTTTGCATGCTATGCCTCTTTCTATGACTTTGCCATGCAATTGTGACCCTTGCTTGCATCTACCCATGATTCACCATGTTGCTACTCATATGCGTATTTGCATGTTTGGTGGAGATCCTTGTTGCTATTGCCATGTTTATCATGTGCCTCATGCTATTGATGCTATTTTGCTCATATCTTGCTTTCATGCTTGCGATATGTCATGTGCATTATATATGCCCACTATTTGCACACATGACATGCTTGCCATGATTCCTTCTAGTACGTTGCATCTTCGCACTACTAGCTTGCCTGACTTGATCACTATGATTACTTGCTTGGTTGCATCACCCATGTTCCATTACTCGCTTTCTTGGGTTGATGACATATATGCTCATGCCTCTCACATGATATATCTTGTTTATTGTCGCTTGCCTCCAATAGTTGCCTCTATGCTTAATGATCTTGGAGACTTGGATACTTCTTGTGATGCATGCTTGGTTGATTGAGCCTATTGTATTTGGTTGTTCTCGCATCATACGCCTCCATACCATGAACTACACCGTTGTACTTTCTTATGATGAGCATGATGCATACACTTGTTGGGTATCTTACCACACGAATGCTAGGTTTTGCATTTCCGCTAACCTCATTTGTTTTTCCGAGTGTTTGTCATGTTCTTTCGTTTCGAAGGATTCACAAGGCAGTACGATCACGAAACATTTTGGTTATGAGAAGGCATACATGATGCGCAACTCCATCACCCTTGAGAAACTACTAAAGGTGAACTCCTTCCCTTTGAGCCATTCTCAAATACGCATGTTGGATGGGTCATTCTTTCATTGTTGTTTCCTTCTTGTTTTCTACATGATACATCTCGTGAACGGAGGCCCGACATTGGAGATGGACCCTATGGGCCTTCAAGTTGAGGAGTGCTCGGACTTAGTGGATGCACCACCGGACCAACACTTCTACCACGACATCGAGCTATGGTACAACACCACCCATGACAAATTTGCATCTTATGCATGGATTGACACACATTATGCTTGTCTTGTTGCACCTATTCCCATGTCATCCATGATATATGAGCTTGTGCATTTTCTTAGCAAATTTGTTGTGATCTTTCTTGTTGGCATATTCATACATCATGATCATATTGCCTACCATCAATTGCATGATAACATAATCATATTGCGCATTCATTGCCATATTCATGCTATTGATCAACCGTCTCACTATGACATCATTTTGCACCGTGGTTGCATTGATCATATTCACAACACATTTGTGTGCACAATGAATGCTTTTGCTCCCATGAATGCTTTACATCTCATTCCATATCATCTTGCTAAGCTTCATGTGTTTTGTCATGAACAATCTTGCCTCACGGACTCATTCTTACATGATGGACACCTTGTGTGCGCTAACCATTGTATTTCCAAGTGTTGTTTGTGTTTGCTCTTTTTGCATGTGTACCACTCCGGCGACACCTTGGAGTACTTGGATTGCGCCATGACTTCCACTCCGTCCAGTTACAAGTCCGCCCACGACAACCGTTTCCATGGTGATGAGGATTTC
This sequence comes from Triticum aestivum, assembly GCF_018294505.1. Lineage (NCBI taxonomy): Eukaryota > Viridiplantae > Streptophyta > Magnoliopsida > Poales > Poaceae > Triticum > Triticum aestivum. Next base: position 8,239,691 of record NC_057796.1, read on the forward strand.
GACCCGAGGTCGGATCTTTCCCAAGGGAGGGGAGATGATGCGGAGCATCCGACGATCATCCCCATGTACACTCGAGCCTACGCCATTGGACCAAAGGTGAATTCGCTCCTTTCCGAATCTTCCCTTTCCGCATGTAAGACATGGATGCTACTTCAAGCGCGGACCTTGTGCATACTCAGGTACACCCGTGTAGACCATGGAGAGCCCAAGGACCAAGGCCAAGTGTGCGCGAGAGCGAAGGAAGGAGAAGGAAGAAGAGACGGCTGCTACAGGCCCCGGACATCCGGCCCCAGCCCGGACATCCGGACCAGCCCGTACATCCGGCCCGACCCCCGGAAATCCGGCGCCTATCACAGAAGACACCCCAAGCTGAACCAAGTCAGCCCGGACATCCGGCCCCCACGCCCGGACATCCGGCCCGTCGCGAGCCGCAGGACATCCGGCCCAGCTCTCGGAAATCCGGCGCCCCATCACAGAAGCTGGACCCTGCCAACCCGGACATCCGGCCCCAGCGCCCGGACATCCGGCGTCTCGGGAAAGCCCGGACATCCGGCCCCTCCTGCCTGCGTGCAGTGTATCCGGGCCGAAAGCCCATGTACCCCTTCGCCCCTTAGACTATATATACTCCCCCTCCACCTACGTTTTAGGGTTAGCAAAGGATTAGCTCATTTAGAGATAGAGCTTTGCTCATCCATATCAGATCTACTCCACGAGAGAGACCGCGGCCCCTCTACGGAGAAGATCCACGTTGGATTCAAGACCCCCTCTTGGGTGGCCCCCTTCAAGACCTCCTCACGGAGAAGAATCGGTTACCGTTTGTATCGTCCGTTGTTGGATTTGGATCTTGTATCTTACCTTTGTGTTCATCGATCTAGCGCATGTGTGATCTATTCTTGTTGGTTGAGTGTTTTCTCTCGTGTTCCCCTCGTGTTTCCCCTCGTGTTCATCACGTTCTTCATAGGGATCCGCTCCTTTCGTGAAAGATCGCCATCTAGGGTTCCACCCTACATCACCTAATACGTCTCCAACGTATCAATAATTTTTTATTATTCCAGGATCTTATATTATCAATCTTGGATGTTTTATAACCATTTTATAGCCATTTTATATCATTTTTTGGTACTAACCTATTGACATAGTGCCAAGTGCCAGTTGCTGTTTTCTGCATGTTTTTTACATCGCTGGAAATCAATATCAGACGGAGTCCAAATGCAACGAAACTTTACGGAGATTGTTTTGGACTAGAAGGAACATAATGGGCCCTGGCTGCGCCTGGGGGTGCTCCGAGGAGAGGACAACCCACCAGGGCGCGCCAGGAGGCCCAGGCGCGCCCTGGTGGGTTGTGCCTACCTCGGGTGCCCCCCGGACTGCCTCTTTGCTCTATAAATACCCCAATATTCCAGAAACCCTAGGGGAGTCGACGAAATATTGATCCAGCTGCCGCAGAGTCCAGAATCACCAGATCCAATCTAGACACCATCTCGGATGGGGTTCACCATCTCCATTGGTGCCTCTCCGATGATGCGTGAGTAGTTCTTTGTAGACCTTCGGGTCCGTAGTTAGTAGCTAGAAGGCTTCCTTTCTCTTTCGCTGGATTGTCAATACAATGGTCTCTTGGAGATCCATATGATGTAATTCTTTTGTGGTGTTTTTGTTGGGATCGATGAACTTTGAGTTTATGATCAGATCTATCTTTTTGTTGGGAGGCGCTACCTCTTATCCTATCTTCGTTGCGTAGCATCTCCGGCTCCCATGATGCGGTCGGCTCCAGTGACGGCCAGGACACATCGTTCTTGGCACCAATGAAACTGACCGGATATATGAGCGAAGGAATAGGGAAGCGCGCAAACCATGTCGTAAGAGACTCAAATCTGTATGCCTGCTGCAGGCATTCGCAGCATTCAGGCCAGGCGAGAATAATAGGCATGCACCTATGGCCTGCAACAAACTGCTAGGAAACTCGGGGCCCCTGAAAATTTGGGGCCCTGTACCGTCGCCCGGGATGCGCGCCCATGGGCCCGGGCTGAGAGAAAATTGAATAGCTAATGGCTAGAAAGTGTACTCAGCCTGCTTGAACTGAATATGTACTATTACCATGCATCTACATTATATTTTCTTGCCAAGTTAATGTGTGTACATATGTACTAGTACCATGCATCTATGCCATATTTTGATCGTATTTATCTATTGTATTATTACCACGCATGCATCAGCTAGTCTTATTGTACTCGATGCCTAACTCATGTATGACGAATATATAACTTGTTGGGTGTTTGTGTTTTTTCAGAAGCTAATGGCGGAGGCCATACTCCTTGCTGTGTCGAAGATTGGGACAGTCGTTTTGAATGAAATAGTCTCGGATGTGGTACAGAAGCTATCGAGGAAGCTTGATGCTCTAAAGGAATTGCCAGCAAAGGTCCAAAGAATCGAGATAGAATTGAATACAATGAATGATATAATCCAAGATTTGGGTTCAACAAATCTCAACAACAATGTCATCAAGGGTTGGATTGGAAACGTAAGGAAGCTGGCCTACCGTGTCGAGGATGTAATTGATAAGTACTCGTATGAGGCTCTTAAGCTCAAGGACGAAGGCTTCCTACATCGTTACATCATCACCGGTTCACGCCATGTTAAGGTGGAAGATCTTGCAGCTCTTGCTCAGCCGAAGCGTCGCCTTGTACTCCAGCCATTGGGTAGCACTGAGTCATTCAAGCTATTTTGCTCAAGGGCTTTCCACAGCAACCTGAACCGTGAGTGCCCTATGGAGCTCAAGACGGTGGCTACAAAAGTTGTTGAGAGGTGTCGTGGCCCATTAGCCATTGTATCTTCTGGCAGCCTATTGTCCACGAAGCAACCAACAGAGCATGCCTGGAATCACATGTTCAATCATCTCCGTAGCGAGTTGCGGGGGGATAACCATGTCCAACCTATACTTGATCTGAGCTACCATGACTTGCCAGGCAATCTAAGGAACTGCTTCCTGTACTGCAGCTTGTTCCCTGAAGACTATGCAATTTCACGGGAGAGCCTTGTGCGTTTGTGGGTTGCCGAAGGGTTTGCGGTGAAGAAAGAAAACAGCACACCAGAGGAAGTGGCTGAGGGAAATCTTATGGAGCTCATTGGGAGGAACATGTTGGAAGTTGTGGAAAGGGATGAGCTCTTAAGGGTTAGTACATGTAAGATGCATGACCTTGTTCGTGACCTGGCTCTTGCTGTGGCTAAAGAGGAGAGGTTTGGCTCTGCGAATGACCCCAAAGAAATGATTCGCATGGATAAAGAAGTTCGTCGGTTCTCGACATGTGGTTGGACAGACAGTAAAGCAATAGTGGGAGTGAAATTTCCACGACTCCGTACCATCATGTCACTTGCTACAGCTTCGCCCTGTACTAACATGCTTTCCTCAGTTTTGTCTGGATCCAGCTACCTTACTGTTCTCGAGCTTCAAGACTCTGCAATAACCCAAGTGCCAGCATCCATCGGGGATTTGTTCAATCTACGCTACATCGGCTTAAGGCGTACCAATATCCAGTCACTGCCACACACCATTGATAAGCTCTCAAACCTTGAGACACTGGACATCAAGCAAACAAAAGTGGAAAAGCTACCACCAGGAATTGTAAATATTGAGAAGCTACGGCACCTTTTAGCTGACAGGTTTGCTGATGAGAAGCAGACGGAGTTCCGATACTTTGTCGGAGTCGAAGCGCCTCACATGATTTCCAACTTTCAAGAGCTGCAAACTCTTGAGACCATCCATGCCAGCAAAGACTTGTCACTACAGCTGCAGACAGTTTGGGTTGATAACATCAATGCATCTAACTGTGATGACCTATTGAAAACCCTCTCAGATATGCCCCTACTTTCCAGCCTACTTCTCTCTGCGTGTGATCAGAATGAGACACTTAGTTTCCAAGCACTCAAGCCAATTTCCACAAATCTCCACAGGCTAATAATCAGAGGCGGCTGGGCTGATGGTACACTCAAGTGCCCAATATTTCAGGGCCATGGGAAGAGTCTCAAGTACTTGGCTCTAAGTTGGTGCAATCTTGGGATAGAAGACCCGCTGCAGTTGTTGGCATCTCATCTTCCAGATCTCACTTATCTCAGTCTTAACAGGGTGAGTAGTGCAGGTATATTGGTCCTTTCTGCAGGGTGCTTTCCGAAGCTGAAGACACTCGTCTTGAAGCGCATGCCTAATGTCAAGCAACTGGAGATTAAAAAAGGCGCCATTCCGGCCATTGACGGGATCTACATTGTGTCACTCTCCAAGCTGAACATGGTCCCTCATGGCATTGAATCCCTTGAAACCCTCAAGAAGCTCTGGATGTTGGATCTGCACAAGGACTTCAAGGCTCAGTGGAATCTAAACCAGATGCACAACAAGATGAAGCATGTTCCTGAGCTCCGTGTCTAGCAAAGAGGGGCAGCCTACCTCCTTTGGTAATATAGAATCATAAGAGTTTCGTATACACTGTAAGTGTGCATGCTTTTTATTATTTGTGATGAGTCCTATGGTACTGTAATAGTATCAACAGCTCTTAGTTTATTTCCGACTGTATATTGTCATGCATTAATTGTTGGTTGTGTCTGTAATAATTCCTGAAACACAGGCATTCCTTGCCATCTAGAACTAAACTGAGTGGGTTTGTTTCATTATATAAGCTTATCACTGCTTGGTTTTGCTTGACGTCATATGCATACCGAGTTACCGACTCCATCAAATGATATACCATGTACACGCCATCTCTCTGTTTCCTAGATATTGCATGGCATTACTACTTATTTAGTTAGTTATGCATTAGTACTTGTTTAGTACCCTATTGGGCTCATGAGCGCATACGTTCTGGTTCAAATGTTACAGAAGTGGCCCATGGAAATACGTGCGCAACACCTTTATCGTGTCTGACTTATAGAAGAAATTAGTGTGTAGCAGTAATTTCATGTGCGCAGCGCTGGGACATTGAATCTACTGCACGTAGAAGTAGCTTATATCAAGAGTTCAAGACGCATTTTCCAGTTCTGTGTCCTAAGAATTTTCACAATAGAATTTAAATCGATGCATTGAATTAGAGCCTCTCCCCTTGCCCTAAAGTCACTAATTACCTAAAAACAGAAATTTTAGGGAGTTACACCCAATTAACACTTTCTGTAAGTTCTTAACTCCCTATAAAAATAAGGAAAGGTCCCAAAACATCCCAACTTCTCAAAAGTAGATAAACACAGCCATTCTCTATCCAACTCCCGATCAGACCCCTTTTTAGCGGGGCAAGGTCGTGCTGCCCGCCATCGCCAACACCATAGTGTCGTCTCCCATGCTCTCCGTGCCCATTGCCACCCTCTCCACGAGTCGCCTGCTTCCCATCGTACTATATGTTGTGGTTTGTGTGCAAAATGTTGGTGGAAGCCATTTGAGCCCTTTATAGTAGTGCCATTTCTTCCCAGGCAAAACCCTGATCGATCCCCTTTTTGCAAAACAAACAAACAAAACTCACGTCCTTATGCGGCTTTGCGAATTAGCCTATGCATGTGAGCGCTAATCTTGCTTCAACTGCACATCAATGGTCGGCCGTTATTGGATTCACTAATCTGACATGGTTAGCATCATATGTGCCTTCGTTCTGCAGTTTTTGCACTGTAATCCCAAGCGGCCAAAATGAAAGGAAGAAGTAAATGGCATGGAAGATTTTTTGTTGTTGTGCTTTCTTAACATGACCATTTACCACAAAGTTACTTTGGAGGACGGGTGCATTGGAGCCTTATATTTTGAATAGTGCCAAAATGCTTTTTTAAAGTTCCAAAAAATTCTGAGAAGAAATCAACATGTTTATATCGATGTATGTCTACACATTTGCAAATTTTGATGCTGAAATAAGTAACCATGTGAGTTACACAAAACTGAAAAAATCATGATTTTGGAAAGATGAATAGTGCATGTATTATTCACTATTTGGAAAACACCATTTTTTCATTTTTGTATAGCTTACATGTTTACTTATTTCATCACAAAAGTTTACACGTGTGTAATATACATCCATATGATCACGTAGAATTTTTTTCCGAAATTTTCGAAACTTTAAATGTGATTTTGAAGTATTTAAAATAAGGTCCTCCAATACACCCGGGTTTCAAAAATCCACTCTCGAAAGTCTAATCCCTATAGCAAGTCTTTGAAACCTCCATACCTTTTTAGTGAAAAAGGACCCGGATGTATTATAAAGGTTCATAAGAAGTAACCGATCTCGCACTTCTCCCTTGCCATCAGCACTGACGATCCGGTCTCGCACTTCAGGTAATGACCAACACTCACTCTGCTCTTCCCCAATCAAACAAAATGCTACTACCTCTGTACCAAAGTAATTGAAGTTCTAGGTCTGTTTTAACGCTTTGTCCTCGTGCATCAATGTAGGACGAATGCTAGCGCATCTCGGCAGCCGAAGATGCTGCCCTCACGGCTCCTTTTTCTGAGGAGGAAGTCTGGCTGGCCATTAAGGGCATGAACCCCGCTTCCAGCCCGGGCACGGATGGCCTGCCAAATAAGTTCTTCCAGACTTTTAGGAATGTCGTGAAGCCTATGGACTGAAGCCTAAGGTGATGGCTCTCTTCGAGGAGTTCCTATGTGGGCTCCAATGACCTCTCTCGTCTTAACTACGGGATCATTACGCTCAGCCCCGAGGTCTCTGGGGCCTCGGACATTCGCCAGTTTCGCCCGATCATAGTGATCAATGTGATCTTCCGCATTCGGGCGTATGCCAATAGGGTGACCCCATTAGCAGTCTGCATCACTCATCCTAACCAGTCGGCCTTCATCCAAGGTTGATACATCATGGATGGGGTACTGGTTCTCCATGAAGTAATTCATGAGGTCCGCACAATACAACAAAAGGCGATCTTCCTGAAGATTGATTTTCACCAAGCATACGACACGGTGCACTGCCCTTCCTTTGGGAAATACTATTCTGTAAGGGTTTTGATGACCGCTGGGTCACTCTGTCACGCAGATGGTGTTGTGTGGTTGCACCATGGTTAACATTAACATGGAGATCGGCCCTTTCTTCCCCACCCTTTGTGGGGTTAGACAAGGCGACCCCTTCTCCCCCTTTTTGTTCAACATGGTGGTCGACGCTCTCGCTACCATCCTTGACATGGCCAAAGCCACGAGTAATATCCACCGCGTAGTTCCGCACCTTGTGGGAGGGGGTGGGGTCAACCTCCTTCAATACGCCAACAACACCATTATAATGGTGGAAGGATCCGAGTCAGACATTACCAATCTGAAATTCCTGCTCCTCGGTTTCCAACAGATGTCGGGTTTTAAGATTAACTTCAACAAAGCAAAGTGACGGTGATGGTTTATTTACCTGCTGAGCGCCAGAGCATTGCCGACAGGCTTAACTGCCAGCTGGGTACCTTCCCCGTGTCTTATCTGGGGATCCCCATTAGTGACTCGCGGCTTTCTATGGCCAAATTGTGGCTGACGGTGACCAAGCTTCAACACCGTGTCGAACCATGGCAGGGTAGATGGCTCTCCAAAGTGGCACGGACCGTGCTTATCAATTCCTCCCTGTCCAGCCTGCTCCTGTTCATCATGAGCTGCTACAGCCTCCATGAGACCTTGCATCATGAGACCGCCAAGTACCAGGCGAGATTTTTCAAGGCTGGGGACGGGGACAAGCAGATGTACCATATGGTCCGCTAGCCTGAGATTTGCAAACCGCGTGATCAGAGAAGATTAAGGATCATGTCGTCCAAACGCATGAACATTGCCTTGCTGACACGTTGGCTGTGGCGGATTGTGAGTGGGGAGGGCAGCCTTTGGCTTGACATCATCCGGAACAAATATCTCCGGTGAGAACCACTCACCTTCTATCAGTGGTCTGGTGGCTCACAGTTCTGGTAGTCCATCATCCAGCTGCTCATTGTCCTTCCATCGGGACCTCCATCTCACTGGGTTCAGTACATCCACCTTGTTCTGGTTTGACAAGTGGGTTGAGGATCGCCCCTTCGTCACTCGGTTTCTTGAGTTGTTCACCATCACGGTCGAACCTAGGATCTCCGCTGAAACGGCCCTTATTGACTTAGGGTGTCTCGCGTTCCAGAGGCCATTTGGGCCCCCGCGCCATTTGTCCAGATCTGGGAGATTAGACTCCCGTTGAAGATCTGAATTTTGCTCCGCCAATGGATCCGGGGTCGAGCCGCCTCCGGCGTGGAGGCGCTCAAGCGGAGTGGCCTTGGTGACAGACTCTGCGCCCTATGCGGGACGGGGGAGGACTTGAATCACATCTTCTTTTTGCGCGTCTCGGCGCAATTCCTTTGGAGTTGCTTCCGTGGGGGACGTTGGTGCCACACTAACCTTCCCAGTCCTCTTTGAGGAAATCCAGGCCTCCCCCCCCCCCCCCCCCCCCCCCGCGGGCATTGTCCGACACATTGGTGGATGGGCATCGGGGTGCTCACCTGGACGCTTTGGACCATCCGGTAATAAACTTGTGATCCAGCGTGTTCCCCTTCGACGTCCTACTCATGTGGTGTTCAAAATGTGTGGCTATTTGCAGTTTTGGCAGCCGCTTAGCCGCCCCCAGGCCGTGACGCCATCAACATCATCATTATGGACCTTCGCGTGATGGCTCTTCACTTGGCGCCGCCGCTTCCTCCACCACCCCCTGAGCCGGATTAGCTTCGTGTCCTTGGGATGCCACCTCTTTTTCTGTTTTATTTTAAGGGCTTGTTGAGCTGTGCCCTCAGCAGAATCCTCTTGCACTCTGTTCGTATGTTTGCTACCTTTGCGTGTGTGTGCGGTGTGAACTTGTGTTGGATTGTTGGCTCTGGTGCTTTGCTTTATATATAAAGCGGGGCGAAAGCCTTTTCCGATGAAAGGAAGGAACGAAGTCTGAAGAGGCAAAGGATCACTTTTGAGTTACTAGGGAGAAGGTGATACTGCGTACACTGCTATTTGCAGTGGTGATATTTCTCTGCTTATGTTAGCTTGTGAATATCATTTCTCCATGCTGACTTCTGATAAAGGGGGAGAAAATGAATGCTGGACAGTCAGTCCGACTCTTGAAGCAATAGTCTATACTCTATACTCTATACTGGTCGCCAGCAATTTCTTCCGAAAATCTCTGCTGTAATTCCTACGAGTTGGTGTGCCTGATAAAGTCTGAATCTTAACTATGAGAAATACAGAGCCCGGCGTTTCGGGCCATCATGATTACGTGCCCTGTTAATTAATGTAAAAGTGTTTCATTGTAAATTCTTCCCGCTGACAATGTTAAAGCATCTTTGTGAGCTTGTTGTACCGATTTTGGTTAGTGGTACTGACAGAGACATATCCAACTTGAGAAGCCACATATGTGAAGATTGTGTGATGTGTGTGTTTGTTATGTCAGCAGATTTGCCAGTTTAAAAATCGGAGTCGGAAAACAGGTAGCAACTTTATAAGATGCCAGTTCACTACTACAGATTTAAACGTTGGTGTTCAATACAAGTCTCACTGAAAACTTCTCTTATGTATATAGCTTAAAATCAACTTTATCAGCCGCGGATCAGCTCCCGGCCAGCTGCGGCCGGCGTCATCGTCGGCGGATGGCGGGCCGTGGAGGCGGCTGGGACGGATGAGGTGGCGGCTACTTTGTTAAAATAAAATAAAACTAGGTCTGCTTGTCAGAGCCCATCACGTTTCCCGGCCCATGACCAAAGCTTAGCCGTCCGAGCTACAGCTTTGCTCGCTTCTCTCCTATATATAAAAAAAAATGTTTATTTCACGCTGCCGGTGAAACAGCGTGAAATAGTCAATAATGAAACATTGGAAATGAGTAAAAAAACCAGACAATAATGAAAACCAGATTTGTCAAAAAATAGTAGGAAACCATAAAAGTGAAAGTAAAAGGGAAACCCTGACATGGACAACGCAAAAACATGTGCCATCAAGATTTGTCCACTTAGTCTCTCCTCTATGAGGTGTTCATAGTTTAGGGTGTGTCTGCGTTCATAGGGATGAGTGTGTGCATGCATATAAGCATTTGTGTATGTAATGTGTTTCTAAAAAAAAATATTGCTTGAACAAAGAAAGATGATGTATACATCTAAGCTGCCGAACTTGCTGAATTCTGGTCGGAACAACCATCTCTTATGTCTGATATTCTCTAAACACTTAACTCAATACAAAGATGGTCACCCAGCATGAAATAGTTTTTTCTACGAGGATGGATTGCAGCTCTAGTCAAATAACTAATCATTGTCATAAAAATGTAATGCAGTCAGGGGAAGAGCTAGGGGGGGACCAGCAGGGGTCAGGCCCCCACCAACAATTTTGTTTACAGTAATTATGTATATGTGTATATTACCGGCGAGAGCTATATCTTATAGCGAGATGGAGCGAGCTTTCGCATCAGGCGCAGCCACAGCGGGGTGGCCCATTATTGAAGTTATTCTCTCACTATAGTTTACTTGATGTACGTTCGCTCCTACTCCGGTTTTCCTCTTTTTTTTCCTTTTTTGATTCCTTTTCTTTTTTAACCGGTTTTCTTCACTCCTTGATGCAACATCAATTTTCTTGGTTTTTTTCTCAGTTTTCACCGGTGTTTTTTTCTTTCTCTGTTTTCCTTGTTTTTCTCAGTTTTTCACTAGTTTATTTTTTCGTTTGCTTTACTTTGTCTATGTCTTCCATTTCCATGATTCTCTTCGCTCTTATTTATTTCTCTTTCTATTTCACCAATTTTCTTTGGATTCTTATTTTGTGTGTGTTTTTCTTTATGCTTTTCATTCTGTTTTCTCTTTCTCATTTTTCTTCAATTTTTTCTTATTTATTGGTTTGCATCCTTTTTTTTGTTTCTCAATCGGTTCTCACAATTTTTCTTTGTTTCCTGCATTTGTTTCTTCCGTTTCCATTTTTATTTTTTTGGTTTTTGGTTTTTTATTTTCATTGCTTTTTCTGCTTCTCTTAGTTTTCATTCTACATTTTTTGTATACGCCAAAAACAATTTTCTAATACAAATTTAATATTTTTTCAAATATAAATTTTAAAAAAATTAATACATGTTCAACATTTTTTATACATATTTTCACATTTTCCAAATACTTAATTAACATTTTATAAATACAAGATTAATATTTTTGAATACATGATCAATTTTTTATGCACATTTTATCGAAATTGCTTTATTAACATGTTTAAAATATAATATTTATATATTTAATACATGGTCAACATTTTTAAATGCTTGGCTAACATTTTTAAGATGCACGTTTAACATGTTTTCAAATGCTTGATTAATATTTTCCACATACATGATCAACTGCTGTCACACATATTTTATATTTTCTATATACACTTTTCATATACATGAGAAACATTTTCGTATACATATTTAACATTTTGCAAATGCTTGATTATTTTTTTAATACATTGTCATTAATTTTTATATTCACATTAAAAAATATCAAATGTTGATTAAAATTTTAACTTTTTTAATAAATGGCCAACATTTTTTTCTATACCTATTTTATATTTTTCAAATGTTTGATTAACAGTTATAAATACAACTTTGACCTTTTTTTAATACATGATCATCTTTTTTTATGCACATTTCACATTTTTAAATGCTTGATTAACATTTTTAAAATATTTATTTGACATTTTTTCAAATGCTTGAGTTGGTAGTTAAGGAGCTTAGACAAAATCAATGCACGTGCTTGATCTCCTATCGATTGTTCTCTCGGGTAGCTTTTCCTTTCGGTTTGAGTCTGCACACTCGTTATCCGGCTACAAACATTTTTTATACCTTTTATATTTTGGCGCTACCTTTGTTTGAATCTGTCATCTATGCAATCTACCTGTTCGGCGTTTTATTAAGTTAAAGTGGGGAGCTTCTTGCCAACCATGCTTGAGGTGGAGCTCAAATACACCTACTTTCCCTCACCTCCAGAGGAGTTGGCCAAGTGCATGCTTTACCACGCTCGCGGCTTTCCTCCTTGACATCATGTGTGCCATTGTTTACTGCTCCCTAACCTTCATTGATGCTCTCCTTTCTGTCTTCATGTCAACATCCTTCGGAAAGCCGGATGTCTGTTTTGATTGATGCTCAGATGTTGTCCTCAAGTTCATTCTATGTCTATCATCCGCATTGTGGCATTGTTCTCAAACAAAGTTTGAAGCTGAATCAGACTGTTGATGGCTTATGTTGGAATAGTTGAAGCTTTGCATGCAGAAAAAGAAGAGAAATAATTGAAGTCGAGGTGGGAGCCAGGTTGTCTGCTCTCTCTCGGTTACTAAGGTTTATTTCATTTCTTTTTCTTACATGTGAAACAAGTTCTGGTTAGTGCCCGGGCTTGACATGATCCTCACTGCAACGAATTGGCCGCGTGCCATTTATACTGTCGACGATGTCCAACCCTTTTCTTAGATGGCCCAACCCCTTTTTTTGTTTCTTATATTAGTTCTGGGAGAAATTTAGAAAAAGGAGGGCTTCCATTTTCTTCGCAACCTTATTATTTTAGGAAGAGTAGAGTAGTGCTCAATCACAGCCGTTGGATCCTGATCCAGCGACAACCTTGCATAGCAGTAGCAGAGCCACTCTGAGCTGCCCCCAAACCCCCTCCCGTCCGAGCACGGCGACAGCGCAGCCGCCCGCCGGCACTCCATCGCGATTCGCGAGACCCATCCGCCCCAGGCACTCTAGTGGAGGATCCTCACATTTCCTCCCTTGGCGGCATGGCTTGCGCTGCCCCCTTACTCAATCTCAGTCTGGCCGTCGACGCTCTCCGCCATTGCCGCTGCCACTGGTGGAGAGCGTCATGGTGGTCGCGCGTGAGATCCAGCACAGGTAGGCGACATCGCCCCTTCTCTCTGTGCTAGCACAGGTACCTTCAGTTCAGTTTTTTTTAGACAATTCAGTTCAGTTCAGTTGAGAGTAAAATTCTCCGTTTCTGCATCTTTATTGCGCCGATAAGGCTAGTCGTAATGATAGTATCATAAGTGATATCATGCATGTCAACTAGACTTTTTGAACGATGTGACACACAATTAAATGAGAAAAGAGAGGATGTGGTATCATATCATGATACCGTATCATATTAAATGTTGTACTAGTTTATGTCATGCATGGCAATTAATAAGACAATCTAAGATACTAATTTATGATACTATGCATTAAGGAATTAGTATCGTACACTAGTATCATATGCATGATACTAGTATATGATACTCCTCATTACGACCAGCCTAACTGCATATGTAAATACTAGCTAGAGGTGAATATTTTCCGTGCCTGTGATTGAGCACCAACCAGCTTAATTAGCCGGACCCCTCTGCTTGTGTCTTTATCTGATTTTATTTAAGATGCTGAATCAGCTTCTTGTTGGCATTGAAGCCCCTCCACTGAGTGGTTGATGAGTAGCAAGTGCGATGCAAAGAGATGACAGTGATGATGAACAGACAGCTGGTCTGCTCTCTGTCGGTTACCCAGGTTCATTTCACTTCCTCTCATCTATGAGCGAAGATGGTGCTTAATTTGGCTCAAATTTGCCCGCTGGACATGCTGCTATTATGCTTTGGAACCCCTCTTGACTGACTGTTCCTACTAAATCCTTCCTACGTTATTTCATCTGTTCTGTGGCCGTGTGCTTCCAGGAGTTAACAGATACTAGATGTGCTTTCATCTTGGAGGGGCCTTCATGCAACCATGGCTCAGGAACCTTTTGTTGTATCTGTTCACTAGATGTATTATTCTTTCACTCTGATCTGGAAAACCAGATCCTAGGATTTCCCCCGGAGCAGCACGAGTGAGTCGACAGTAGTTATAGGACGATGCCTTCATCAAAGTAACGCCGTCATCGTCCGCCGTCGGCTCGGTTTTCACCGGCAACTATGTCTTCCCGACTCGCAACCGGGACTAGATTTCAGATCTCGAGATCCGATCACCCAGCCTCGGGTCTACCACCTCCGACGTAGGAGAGGACCACCACCGCCATTATCCTCGTGATGCGATGGAGACCCGGAGTGCTTCAGCGAGCCGTCGCGAATCCGATGAGATGCAGCAGTTTGAGGACGTAACGGCAGCCTCCTGCCTAGACCCGAAGGTCCTAGATCGAGCTCGGGACGCGCCCCGGCCACCGCTGCCGCCACCTCTTCCTAATCCCGCCGGCTGCAGCCAAGCCCCCCGTCGCGCACCGGCCGCTGCCCGCCATCTTCGTCGCAAGGAGATCCAAGTCAAGCTGCCGCCGCTTCAGATCTCGGGACGCCAGAGGTGGTACGCCGCCGGCGCGCTGCAGGGCCTGTGCCCAGCGACGTTGCCGGCGGCGGCGGAAAGAGGGAGATGCGCGGTTCCACTATGGCCAGTCTTATCTCAATATCTTGATGAGGTCACATACTTTTCCAGTACAACTAATTATTGAGACCGAGCTAGCTTTTGTACTGATGGCGCTGTACTGTTTGATTTAAATGGTCACCTAATAATACTCCTATATATGTGGTGGTTGGAATGTCTAACAATAGAGATCCTCGTGCATTATTTTTTAATTCTTGCCTAGTGTGCAATCTATATAGAATAAATATAGAGCAAGCTTTAGCTGCGAGCCCCTACATACACAGCGCACACGTTGGTCTGATCGCCATGACTTCCTGCTGGATGTTGCTTTCCCTCGTCTTCCTCCTGGCTACCTCGTCGGCGCGCGCCGGCGGGTTCAAGCACATCCACCTGTACATGCACGAGACCTTCACGGGCCCGAACGCCACGCTGTTTTCGGTGGTGCCGCCCCTGCACCGGGGCGACAACGCAAGGTTCGGGATGGTCGGAGTGCTCGACGATGAGCTGCGCGACGGCCCGGACCCGAGAAACTCATCGCTGATCGGCCGGTTCCAGTCCCTCTTCGCCTTCGCGGGGCTGGTGACGCCGCCGGGCATGCAGACGGCGACCAGCCTCGTGTTCACGGCCGGGGAGCACGCCGGGAGCATGCTGGTCATGGTGGGCAGCATCGTGAGCTCCGAGGGGCCCTACGAGACCGCGGTGGTGGGTGGCACCGGCACGTTCAGGATGGCGCGCGGGTACTGCGTTCTGAAGGCCGTGTGGAGCCCGACGCCGGAGTCCACCGTGTACGAGGTAAACCTGTTGTTGAAGATGGGGGGAAGCCTGTTGGCGAAGATGGATGCCTGGAAACGTACGTATGCACTGTGAAATCTTCAACTGTTAATTGTTACTGGGAACTGGATTAAACTGAACTTATGTGATTAAGCACTGGAGCTGGAGGCCTTTCTGTCCCAGAGCTGGCGTATGTACTCAATAGACATTGTTCCCTGGAATAAGCTCGCTGCTCCTGCTAACCTTCTTGATCTACTCAGTTTTACATTTAATTTAGATCTTCTTCAAAGTATTTAGTAACTTCCTGTTAATTCATACGTTCCAAAGAGATTTGTTTTTATGTATCACTACTTGAAGTTGTGCGAGGTATGGCAGTAACATGCTTCATTTTCTTCATCTTTTTTAATCTGGTTCCTGGGAACACTGCAAATGACCCATTATAGATCCTCGTATTCAAGAGGGCGACTCTAAACTTGGTGCTGGGATTGTACATCCTACTCCCCGGTTTGTCGAATGAGCTAGTCTCTTAATTAGTCCGATGGTATGTTAGGTTGAAATGTTCAGGTCAATACGGCGGCCGGGTTGATTTTCACAGAGTTAAATAAATGTTTGAGCCCAACCTGCAACAAGGCTTCATTTTCCTGAAGCTTGAATATAAAGCCTTCTTTGAAAGGAGAAGAGCTAGCCCGCTGTAAATATGGCATCGTCTGGCATTCATATATCCTCTCTAACACTAAGCTTCTTAGTTTTAAGAGCCTCACATTTAATTGAGGTCTCCCATTGAAAGCGAGTCACCCGATTTTGACCTGGTCAACTATTTCTCAAAGCTCTCTCATTCAATTCTTTTATAATATACACTATGCTTCTTAATTTTGAAGGCCTCACAATTAGTTGGGTCTTCAATTTAGAATTGGGTCACGCGATTTTGACCGGGTCAATAATTTCTCAAAGGGCTCTCTCATTCAGTTTTTTTAATTCTGTATGTTCTCCAATTTTTAAGCTATTTCATTCAGTTGAGGTATTCAATTTTGGATTTTGTTTACGACTTTGACCGAGCCAATGATTTTTTAAATCAGCAGCAATCGGCGTATAAAAACTTAATAATTCCGCGCACCCTCCCACCACCTAAAAAAAGCAACCATTTGATATTGTAGCACTAATATAGTACATCCAACCACCGACGCAGAAATTTCCCGATATAAATATATGTTTGTTAGCCGATAACACATACCACACTATGAAAGTCCCATAAAATCACCACATTATAAATAAAAGTAAAAACACTCCATCATCTCCCTCGCCCTCCAAGCTAAATATTCCATAGGTTTCAAAATATAAAGGGTATTAGTTCTTTGGAACATCAAATTTCTTTAACTTTGACCAAGTTCGGAGCAAAAAATATCGACATCCACAATATTAAACAAAAAAGTATGGAAATTCATTTCATGATGAATCTATCATACCGGCTTGATATTATGGATTTTGATATGTTTCTCTACAAATTTGATCAAACTTAAATAGTTTGAGTTTTCAAAAAAGTTATATACCTTATATTTTAAAACATAATGTGTATTTTTAAGAAACCCAACAACACACCAACTACGGTGCAATAAAGCGCGCCCAACCCTTCTAGCATAATATTAAATCATGAATGCCCATCTTTTTCCAGCTTGCCAACAAAATAATTGAAGTGATAAGATTCCCACTCATGCACGTCCTCTCAAGATTCTTTTTATTTGTGTCTCTATCTAGCACTTAGTAGTTTATATAGCATGTGTCTAGGCAAGACATCACTTTCTAGTTTATATAGCATGTGTCTAGGCAAGGCTTTTGGTGCTCGGCCTACAGGCAGGCCGGAATCTGGTGCGTCTCTATTGGCTACGGGATTCTGAAGCAGTCACTATATTCGCACGTATTGTGTTACTCCTATATTCGCACGTATTGTGTTCGGCCCACCAACCGCGGCTGTTCCCGGGCCATGGAGGCACTACGTGGCCTGCACCAGATTTTTGGGACAGGTTCCGTGTTTCAAAACACAGCAGGTAAAATGGGCATCGTGACCTTTGTGGAGCAGGTAGAGCCCCGGGACCCTTCTCTTCCACAGACCCTCACCGCGGCGGCCGCTCTGTTCTTCCATAGACGTGCACCGTGGCGGCGATTCTGGACCGGCAAGATATCCACTGACGGCCTCGAGCTCGACGGGTAGGTTCATTTTGTTGAACTGATTGCCTTCTTTCATCTTTTACGTGTGAATTCGACGGTGTTCGATTGGAAACTTCTTTCCTGATGGGGCTATATTTGATTGCAGCAGGGGGGGGGGGGGGGGGGGGGGGGGGTCGTGCCTGCTGGATGGAATGGTTGTGTGTTCCAAGTGGAGTTCCAAGATTCCATGAGTGCACCAACTCTAGATATCGACAAGGGGGGCGAACGAAGCACAGGAAGCTGGAGATGGACAGAGATATGAGGTGTGCTCTGAGGCTATGAGCGGCTGGACATGGAAGTTAGTGTGGTTTTCCCTCATATTAGTTTTGCACCTGCTCAGTGTAGTTTTTTCTTGGTCGTGAGTGTATTGGTTACGTGATATTTGGTGGAAATAGAATTTTTTGCTGATGGACACAAACCTTGGCACCGTTGTAGGTGACTTCCCTGGCTGAAATGTTCACCGTAATTTGATCGACCATCTTTTTCATTCACTCGTAGCCATACAAGCCTATTCTGGGAGTTGCTCCTTGTGGCTTGTTTAGTACGCCGAGCTCTAGACTATCAAGAATGAACACCTGAGTTGCAAACATGCGAAAAGGGAAACCATGAGAGTGCGCACAAAATGGTTTAATAATAACTAATGCTTTTGTTGCTCGAAAAGATGTCATACCTGCAAGAACAAATGGCAGCCAACTATATGCATAGTTTGGTTCCTCTTTGAAACATCAGTTTTGAACTTCCGCACAGCTTGTAACAAATGCTTCAGTACATAAGCACCCCAATTCCAATCTCTGATCTTGCTCACATCATTGAGTGCTGACCAGAAATCTATTGATATATAATCGTGTTTGGCGGGCACCATGATGCTCACCGTGTACCTCTTCTTCCCGCCGACCTTAGTGAAGGTCAGCGTTGATGGCCCGACGAACACCTTGAATAGTGTGCTGCCTGCAGCAGCGGTGGTCGTCGCCTTGTATGTGTCGAGCTTCCAACGTGCAGGTGTGCTTCACTATGCCGCCGGTTATGGGGAACTTGACCGAGAATGATGGATATATAGTTGAGCGTGACCACCACATATGTGCGGTTGGCGCTGCACGTGTACATTGAGTGGTTGGTGAAGACCTTGATGTGCTCCCCTGAGTAGTTAATGGTGCAAAGGAAGTCCAGGTAGTCTGCGGAGGTGATATTGTACATCAGGCTTGGATCAATCGCCTTGCTGGGGTCGACATGGTTGGCTCCCATGTCCATCGGGTTTGTTGGGCGTCCGGTGAACACGTCGAGAATGCCGGTGCCATCAGAGTACACCATGTATGCGGTGGTCATCAACGCCGAACGGATCGCGGCAGGGCTCCAACGCTGGTGCATCGAGCGGAGCAATGCTGCCAATCTACTCACGTGTGGGGGCATGACATAGTCGTGCCCAATATGATGTTTAAGCTGGTGGGCCGGTTGTCGGCACCCATTTGCGATGGAGCATATCTGAAGAGCCAGTAAGTATGGTTCCACACTGAACCAAAGGACTGATTGTTTTATTCTACCCTTCATGATCGAAACCAGGGTTTTTCTAGTTTGTTCCTTTATTGGGACAGAAAAGAAAGTTTAAAGTAGCTGCCTATATCGAGCAGGTCTTGTTTATCTCATGTACTACAATGAGAAGAACGGAACCCATATATAAAACAACATACATATAAATTGATGAACACAAACAACGACATAGGTACACACGATCCATTGACATTTGGCAATGCTTTTGACGGGCACAACAACTTAGTAAAATTAAATTGACAAATAGAAAAATTTGGGTTATTGCAAAGTCGCAAAAAGGATACTAGTTAACTGAAAGTGCCCTTCTAATCCAGAGCTCAAATGCTTCTGTATGAACAGTAAAATAAACCTTTGTGCTTCTGTTTTGGTCTAGTTTCACTGCCAACGATTTTGGTTTTATGAGTGAATAGTACACATACAAGGGACAAGGAACACGGCTGCCTGCCATGGCGCCATTCACATCACGGTAGTCTATACTAGTAGTATAAAAGCTACTGAGTTGGTGCGATTCAAAATATCTCAACCATCCGATACACTGAAGCCGATCAAACGGCTCATGAATTAATTCGGTTGTCAATCCTCACTACACAGATAGTTAATTAACCCTGTGTTGGGCAATAAATATTTATATGGTGCATATAGTTTGTGAGTATATACTTGCGCATGTGGAATTACTAGCAAAAGGTAAAGCCGTTGATTCAAATGGTCAGACATGCAACATGGGCAGAAATCCGCAAACCACCGACAACATGCTGTATTGAAGTGCAGTTCTGCTACTCGACTTTAGCGAATTCGATCTTGTTGTTTGGCAGATATATATTTCCACATGCCCACCAATACCTTGACCAGTAGGTGGACAGAAGCATCACCATCTTTGTATATGATTTCACTAAGTCTAAGCTGCTCGCACTTGAAATCCACCGGGTTCTCAGAATACAAGTGAATGCGTTCCATCACCTCATTTGTAGGTTCATAATTCAAGACCTGTTGAACATCATAGAAAAATTAGTATTATGGACAAATGAGTTATGGTAATAATTGATGAAAGGAGAAGCAGTAGCACCTTGCAACGGCGCAAAGTGAGCTTCTGCAGGTTCCGCGAGTTCCGCAGGTAAGGCTCTAGCCCCATGAAGTCGTGCGAAATATCACACTCGTCCATGTACAAGGTCCTCAGGTTCTCGAATACAGGAAACTTCACATAATCCTCACGGGGGAGCAACTGTTATCCAGGCAGTCAGATTCTGTTCTTTAAACGGGATTTAATGGACGCCAAGAAAAAGAACATACCAAGACGTCGAAATGCGACTTGTGACATTGTACAGCGCGGCAAGCAGGCCTGATTCATGCGGAGTTGTGGGGATATTTCGATAGTGAGGGTGCAAGTCGTAGTCGTCTATGGCCGACATGCATAAACGAATAGATGCATCAACAAGCGACGGCATGGCATGTGGTGCAGCAACATCAACAATGACGTCAGGCTCCTCGGCGCCCAGGCAAAGAGAAACAAGAGCAGGAGCATCTATAGTCAGATCGTGGCCGCGTGGGAGCCTGGTGGGCTGTGCTATACATAACGGGCCCTTTTACCTTTATTTTTATTTATTCTCTTTATCCTTTTTACAGATTTTCTCAAACGTATTTCGTCTTATTTGCAAAAATATTCCAGTAATATCCAGCATCCCTTCTAATTTTGATAGCAATTCCTTTTTTATGAGACAATTAAATTGTAACACGGCAGTATTAATATCTTTGTCCGTGGAATACATACCTTTTTGAAATGTGTTACATTAATATTTACCTTAAATACATGAACATATGCTGGTGCAAGTTAGTAACATTTATTCATGTACATATCAGGTCGGACTGCACCTTGCCCTCTATGTGTTCGACACATTGTCCGACCAGGTTTTTTGGTGGTTTTTTCGTAGGCAGGCCGATGGATTCCGATGGTTGGTCGGACGAACGGTATGGATCGACGAAGCTTAATGAAATGATTCAAAAAGAGTTCTTTGATTCGGACAAAGAAGTAGAAATGATCGTGCTCATGAGCACCCAATAGAATATGGACCGAGAGGTGGAGAACATTCTCAACTTCAAGGGCTCAAACAAAGACAGAAGACTTATTAACCGGAATAGGTTCTGTGGAGCAGAACTGCTGCACAAGGACTACTTTGCTCTGGACCTAACTTTCTCGGATGATCCATGGTTTCGTCGCCGTTTTCATATGCAAAAACCATTGTTTTTGTGCGGTGTGGAGGGAGTGGAGGTACATGATGTCTACTTCAAGCTCGTGAGGGATTGTTGCGGACAACTTTCATTACCTGCTAAGCCGAAATGCACGGTTGCTCTGAGGATGCTTGCACTTAGTACTGCTACCGATGTCGTTCGTGAGATGGTCCGGATGGGGCAAAGCACATGCCTCAAGACCGCTGTGAGGTTTGCCCGCACCACGGTGCAGGTGTTTGGAGCCGAGTATCTGTGATAACCAACTATGCAGTACACAGAAAAGTTGTTGCTATTTGAGAGGCAATAGGTTTTCCAGGTATGCCTGGTCCAGCCGATTGCATGCATTGGCACTGGAAGAACTTCTCCAAAGATTTACGCAGAATGTACCAAGGTCACATCAAAGAGGCGACCATCATAGTGGAAGCAATGGCATTACATGATTTGTGGATTTGGCATGCTTTCTTGGGAATGTCTAGTTCTCACAACGATGTCAATGCGCTTGTGCGATCTCCCGTGTTCAGGAGATTTTGCAATGGGGAAACATCGTCGTGCAACTACACTATCAACGGCCGGGACTACAACATGGCGTACTATCTTGCCGATGGTATCTATCATCAGTGGGCGGCGTTTGTGAAGACTGTATCCGAACCCCAAGGCAACAAAAAAAGCCACTTTGCGACAATTCAGGAAGTAGCTAGGATGGATGTGGAGAGGTCTTTCAGAGTGCTTCAAACTCGTAGGAGAATTGTTTGCGGAGCTGCAATGATGCGGGAGTCAGGGACTGTGTTGCAACTGATGACATGTTGTCTCATTTTGCACATTATGATTGTCAAGGACGAGGGTGATGGGGCAGCCCAAACCAATAATTTTGAAGCGCCTGGAAAGCAAGTCCACATACCGAAAGACCAAGATGCAATCAGCTTATGAATTTTCTATGAAGAAACACTGTTTAGACTGATATAAATTAAGATAAATATGATATTTGGCCCCTCGAGACAATTATATTTGGCTTTTTGCCCCCTCAGTAATATGTCGCTAGCACCGCCACTGATCCCAGTACCAACATTGTTATTTAGTTTTTTTGATACATCCAGATTCCTAGACCACCTAGCGACGGCTACAAGCATTGAAGCGAGCCGAAGGCGTGGCGCCGTCATCGCCCCTCCCTCGTCGGAGTCTTGCACAACTTGATGTAGTAGACAATCGAGGCCTCTGACAGATGTGCATGGTCTTGCATGAATTTGAGAGTTCCCATTTGAGGTGTGTGATGACGCCGGGCACAACATATATAAGTTGTCGGACTCCATTCGAGAGTATAGGGGGCGGATTTGTCAAATCGGGTTGTATCCAACCCTACAGTGGTTTCGTTTGAAAACGAGGGTTCCTTCTTAAGCTTGTTATTTTTGGGAGTAGGGTAGTGCTGAATCAGGGCCGTGGGATCCTGATCCAGCGGTGGTCATGCATAGCAGTAGCAAAGCCACTCTCAGTCAGTCAGCCTGCCACCGATCTCACTCCCCTCCCCTCCCCTCCGAGCACGGCGACGGTGCTCGATCGTGATTCGCGAGGCCCATCTCTTTCCCAGGCATTCAAACAGAGGAGCCTCACATCTCCTCCCTTGGCGGCAGGGCGTGCGCTATCCCCTCACCCAATCTCGCTCTTCAATCTCAGCCCGGCCGCTGCCGCTGCCGCTGGAGGAGAGCATGAGTCTCAGTTGAGCATCATCGCGGTCGCGCGTGAGACCCAGCACTAGTTGTACCTTCAGTTCAGTTCAGTTTTTGTTTAGACAAAATTCAGTTCAGTTCCGTTTAGTTGATAGTAAAATCCCCCGTTTCTGCACCTTAATTGGGCCGATAACTGCATATGTACATACCAGAGCGAAAGACCGTGATTCTTACCACTACAAATAATTGTCTTCAGAAAGGTTGGGTTTCCTTCTTGATCTGCAATCTGCATCGCCTAGTAATTAATCTAGTACGTCTCATTTTTGAGGGCATTGTGCTATGTGGTTGTTTTGCAGGCACTAACTGTACATGCATTTTCCGTGCCTGTGATTGAGCACGAACCAGCTTAATTACCTGTGTCCCTCTGCTTGTGCCTCTATGGATGCGTTTTAAGTTGCTGAGTCAGATTCTTATTGGCATTGAAGCCCCTGCACTGAGTGGTTGATGAGTAGTAATCGTGATGCAGAGATTTGACAGTGATGATGAACAGATAGCTGCTGTTCCCTCGGTCTCACTTTTCACTCACACGTGAAATATCTGAAGCTGAGGAGGGAGCTATGTTTTCTGCCCTCCCTCGGTTACCGAGGTTCATTTCACTTCCTCTCGTCCACAGCGAAGATGGTGCTTAATTCGGCTCAAATTTCCCCGCTCGACATGCTGATATTATGCTTTGGACCTTCCTAGGTGGATGGATGGCCCCCCTATTGACTGACTGTTCCTACTAAATTCTTCCTACGTTCTTTGATATGTTTTGTGGTCGTGTGCTTCCATCCAGGAGTTAAGAGATACTATATGCGCTAGTGTTTTCATCGTGGGAGGGGCTTTCAAGCAACCATGGCGCTGGTAACTCCGAATTCTTTCACTCCAGCCTCTAAAAATACACCTTTTGTTGTATCTGTTCTGCTCTCAATTTGAAACAGGATAGAAAGGTTTTTTTGTAGATGGGATAAAAAGGCTTGGAAGAGTATAAAAAACAACACTCATGACCTCAAATCCTTAAGGTGGCTACAGGTGCTATGGATCTGTCGTATAAAAAACAACTAAAAAAGTATTGTACGTTAGCTTCTCATGATGTTGATGGAATGTTCATCCATAATGCAAAGTTCCTCTGTTTTTTCTAGGAAGAAAAGGAACACAAAGTTGGCTATACAAATAATAGTATATTTGTTTCTCCAACAAGAAATAAGGTGCTGTTAACTATCCAAGCAATCAGCCGGATGGTTCAAACATCTACTTTGACTGGAGTTTGCTTCTAAGAATAAAAAGTAAATAAACAACTGTATTTGTTTCTCTAATAACAAGCGCACGGCCAGGAATGCTGTTTGTGACAGGGGCTGCCATTTGCCACTAGTACAAAGGAGCTTCACTCTGAGGACCATATCTACTGGGTAACTGACAGTGTCACAAAGGAATTTGTGACACGGCCAGTAGTACAAAGCAGTGGACAACAGCAATAGCAGCTTCAGTCTGACAGGACTCTTCAGCCCCATCTATTTGAGTAACTAACATTCCTCACACATTCTCCAGACATGCCCGTGTCAGCGTTACAGGAATTTCCACGCGGCAAAGGCGACATGTAAATCAGAGTTGGAAATTTTTTCCCTGCCTACGTTGGAAGGCAACATGTAAGAATTTCAGCCTTGGTTCTGGTTCTTAAAAGCAATTATGTAGCTGGCGATTTCTTAGATGCAAAGAAGAAACATAACTTTGTGTTTGTGTACCTCGCGGTGAACACTCTGGAAGCAGGGAATACGAGAGGCTGTGCAACAGTGCCAATATGTGTGTGATTTCTGTTGCCTAGCTATTTGCAATACGATAGGCTTCATCCCGTCCTCCGCGTCCCTCTCTGAAGCGACTCGGGGAACCCTAGCTCCCTCCGCCGCCGGCGCTCCTCCACCCTCCCTCCCCCCTCGCCGCCGCCGAGGGACACAGCCGGCGGCGGCGGGGCCTCTCCCTCGCGCGCGTCTCTCTCTCTTGTCTGGCGGCAGCGCGAGTTCTTCCGGCGGCGGTTTGGCGGCGTGGCCCGGCGGAGCTCCGGCGATGACTCGGTCCTACAGCGGGGTGGAGGGCAGGGCACCGTCCAGTGGTGCTGCCTCCGCGGCTGCTGCGGCTTGGGACCCTTGACCCCGATCCAATCTGGATCTGGTGGTGCTTGGGTCTGGGCCATGGCGGCTGGCGAGGCTTGGTGTTCGTCGGGGCTTGTCGGCCTCTAGGCACCGTGGGGGTGCCGGCAGCGACGCGTGCCCGACGTGGTGATGCTGGTGGACGTGGTGGTCATCTTCTTCCAGAGATGGCCGGCCAGAGGCTTGGTGATCGGATCTTGAGATCCATCATCTAGTCCCGGCTGCGAGTAGGGGGGACATGGTTGACGGTGAAAACCAAGCCTACGGCAGGCGATGGCGGCATTCTCGCGGTTACCTTGATGGAGGCATCGTCGGGTAACTACTGTCGACCCACTCGTGCTGCTTCGGGGGAAACCCTAGGATCTGGTGTTCCAGATCGGACGATGGCAGCACTGCGGTGTCGTTTTTCTTTTGAGAGCATCGTTTGTGGAGCAGAGCTGGAAGTCAGAGGCAGGAGGTGGAGCGGCTTCGTCTTGCACGGAGCTTCGGTGAAGATGTCAAGTCATGCCTGATCGATAGGTGCTACGCTTTGTCATGCCTGGTCGGCAGGTGCTACGCACGACAGATCTTCCAAGGACTTCAAGCTGTGTCGGCTGATGGTACTTGGCAGCATGGCGTTGAGGTGTATCAGTGGCGACCGTGACGTGCACAGCTGTTTGCGCGTAGGGAGGAGGTGCCGTTGGGCGCCGTGGTGGCGTCGACGATAGCTAGACCGAGCAAGGTTGATGCATCAGTACAATTCTGAAGATGGAGCGGTGGCGGTTGGCGGTGGCGGCCTCTGAGAGCACGCTGGACCAGTGTGTGCCCCAGACCCGGCAAGTGGCTAGGTTGGGGTCTCAGATCTTAGATGTTAGGCTTGGCTGCGTTGTCTGTTTGGTATTAGGCCTAGATTATCTGCGCCCCTTCATCAACTGGATAGGTGTAGCGATAGTTTGTTGCTTAGACGGCGGCTTTAGTCTTACTGTTGTATGACTTTGTAAAGTCTTGTGAGAATAATTAATAAAGTGACCATATGCATCGCCCAGATACAGAGGCCGGGGGTCATCCTCCTTTTCTAAAAAAAAAAGCTATTTGCAATATTACCAATGAAGCCACTTTCGGGTCCTTCACGACGTCTCCTGTTTAAAATAAAATAAAATAAATTTTACTGCTAAGTGCATCACCCCATGATAAACATATATAAATTCGATCACACACTATATATATACCCGACCATATCTTCTTGGGCCGGAGGGGAGACGGCCGGACTTCTCCGCGAGTCCACGCCGACGCGGCATAGATGGTCGCTGGCCGGCGAGCTGAGATGGAGGAGGTGGCGGCGTGGTGGATTTCCCACTGCAACTTCCACCGCTCCAATAGGCGGCTGCCAGCCCCAGCCTTGGCTCGACAGGTTTCTGTTGAGTATATTGATTATTAAGAAAAATAAGATAAATTAGAATTTGTTCTAGCTTGTCTTGTACTTCAAATAGATTATTGTACTTTTTTTCGAAAGGGGAGATTCTCCGACCTCTGCATCAGAACGATGCATACGGCCATCTTATTGAACAAATAAACAGGTTCCAACAAAGTCTTAAAGTCTCCAAATGAAAATAAAAAGGAGCTCACATAGAGCTAAAAAGGGCTAGAAGCCAAACTAGCCAAATAAAGGACGCCACAACCGGCTGGCAAAAAAGAGATAGGTAAACTAATTGCCTATCCTATTACATGACCGCCATCCAAACCGGTTGAAGATATCCCGAGCTACCATCTACCAGCGGATAGATCCAGTAACCAAACGCTCCCTGGCCTCCGTCGGAGTGAGTAGCGACCACGAACGGATCAACGCCGTGGCTCGAAAAATATCTTGCAAAAATTGAATGCGTATTGTCCTGTTAAAAACCAAATCATTTCTGCAATTCCAGAGTGCCCACAACAAGGCACAGACTCCTACGCGAATATGTCTCGCTAATTCGGACTCTATCCCGTTAAGCCACGTTCCAAATAACGTGTTAACAGAACTCGGTGGAGTAATATTAAAAGCAATATGAACCGTCCGCCATAAAACTTTGGCTAGCGGGCAATCAAGAAAAAGGTGTTTGATCGTCTCATCCCGATCACAGAAACTACACCTAGTAGGTCCTGTCCAATTACGCTTTGTCAAGTTGTCCTTGGTTAAAATAACTTGTTATCAGCCTTACCTCGATCCTAAACAATACAACAACTATTCCACCAACATGGTATCAGCCTTACCTCGATCTTAAACCCTAGCCGCCGCTTCCGGACCCGCGTGCCGCCCCCGGAGCGGTCGGTCTTCATGACCGCCGCCGGGGGCCGCGCCGTCCTTACATAGGGTTCGTTCGCCGGTCGTGTTGACCGGCTGCCCTAGAGAGTCTTTTTTTCAGTCCCTTGATCTGGATTTTTCTCTCACGCCGGTCGTTTTGATTGGTGTTTCTTTTTGGTCTCCGATCTAAGATCGGCGTTGACTCCTATCGGCAGCTTCGTTGTCCCGAACATCACGCAGCGTGACAACAGTGCAAGTGTGGCGGCCGGGTGCGTCCTCAAGCGCGTCCCTGGTTTCCATCCAGGCTTGCTTTGCTCACGTGCATGCACATGTGCAAGTGCAGTTTGCTGCACGCCACATGCACCGTCCTGGACGCAGGACGCGGATGCTTGGACGCGGAAGCAGTACCGATCTGCATCACGCGTCGCACCCTCGCGGGATCCTGTGCATCTTCATCAACGCGCGACAGGTCTGATCAACCATTGCTTGCGCCTCCGCATGGATCCAGTGAAGGTCATCTACGAGCACGCACGCATCTACACCGATCGAGCAATGGGATGCCGCTGCGTCGCCCCATCGGACCACAGCGCCGCGCCCCGTGGTTCTTCTTCCGGCTGCACCGACCCGCGTCACCGCTGCGTTACCTCTTCGGGCCGTAGTGCCGCGGCCCGCGGTACACCGCCGCCCCGAGGCGTCCGCTCTAGGCCGTCCCTGTGGCTGCGCCGACCCTCGCGCCGCCACTTCGCCGCCCCGTCTGGCCGAAGCGAGCATGGCACGTGATCCACGACGCCGCCCGAGGCCGTCCCCGCTGTTGCACCGACCCGCCTTCCGCCGCTGCGCCGTCTTTTGGGTCGTCGCGCCATGGCCCGCGGTCCCCGCAACCACCCCGAGGTCTTCCGCCGTCGCCCCGACCTGCTCGCCACCGCTGCGTCGCCCCTTCGGGCCATAGCGCCGCGGCCCGCGTTCCCCCGCCCTCTCCGCGGTCGACCTCCTGTAGTATGCGCCGCGCCGCCTCCCTTGGCACGGGAACGCCACTGTCCGCGCCGATCTTCGTCACGCTGCAGGGTTCTTCGCCTACTTCGAGCATCGCCGCCGCGCTCCTAACCTAGCCGCCGCCGCCGCCGCAGCTCTTCTTTGTCCGCCACCGCCACTACCCCCGTAGCCGCCGCAGCCCCCCGTCCACCCCTTCATCTTCGTCCAGCAACAGCCCGTCGCCAGCGTCGCCGTCATCTACCCCGGCCGCTTCATCTACTCCGACAACCGCGGGTGACATTGGCCCCTCGCCAATTGGCCCGCGACCGTCGTCGAGTCCTTCTCTGCTGGCCTCTCCAACTTCTCCGACATGGCGTACAGCTCGTGCAGGTCCCAGTCTACGCATGCCCGGTGCTGGAAACACCGATGCGTGCCTTCGTCCACGACGTGTCCATGGACCTGGCAAGTCTGGTGCGGCGCTTCGTCAACTTCGTCTTCGTCCGTCTACGCATGCCCGGTGCTGGCAACACCGATGCGTGCCTTCGTCAATGATGTGTCCCCGGGATTGGCAAACCCGTCGCGACACGTCGTCAACAATGTCTTCCTCCCGGTGCACCACTACTTCGACACCACTGCGCCCATGTCTAACTCGGCGCCTCCTTGCGCCCGCGGCTCCACGGCAACTTCATCGACACCGGCTACCCCGACTCGACATCGACCACGGCATTTTTCGCACGGCTACCTCGACCACGCCTCCACCACCTACGC